>NC_133483.1:18535900-18625704 GCF_025370935.1 Choristoneura fumiferana
GATGGAAATTACAAGTCGTAGCCGTTACGATATAGTGTGCCCGCTTAACCCGTTGCATGGAATGGAATGTAATAATTATGGTCTCTTAAGATTAACAGTTTTTGTAGATCTATGGATAGAAGCTTCTTGCTTTTGCCGTAATACATTGTGGCAAAAAATACGGTTTATTAGTTTTTTAATTAGTTAAAACAGGATTATTTCACTCAAAATCGTTCACGCAAGGCCATGCTCACAGTATCGCCTGCCAAGATATTTATTCTGCAATGTCAGCCCTGCCGTAGGTTCGGCTATAAAACAGAGATCGCTAACATACATCTCTCTATGGAAGTTTATGGACTCTACATAGCTACTACAAAAATGTGATCCATTTTCAAATCTCTTTTAAAGTCAAACTACTAAAACATTTTGTGGATCTGTGTAGCCAGCCAGTGTAACTTTTTAATGCCTGGATCAACGAAGCTGGTAGCAAAATAGCTCCACTCTCAAAATATTTTAAAGTTCGAACGTTAACGTAGCCTGTAAAGCCAGCCAGTGCAGCTGTGTGCGTACTGCAGGGATGCGATCGATAAGCTCGTCTGCGGCACTGCGGTGGTCTGACCTTGCACTTGCTATTTTTAGAAGCGTTCTTCTTTTTCGGCTGTTATTATTTTACTTGTGGCATACTTAGCGGCCAGCTTGTTGGAGTTGTGTTCCATATTTGATTTTTTTAAAGATTTTGCATACCCATGCGGTTTGTGGCCAGTACCTACCAGAAATGTTCAGAGAGTGTAAAGTTTAAATAGTCACGTCAAAAAGGGAGGTCAGGATCAGGAATAGATGATATAATTATTATAAATGTACATAATTATGTAAACTCTTTATTGTACAAAGGATAAGAAACAAAATAAAATTGTCAAACTTTGAGACTTGACTTTGGGTTTGATTATTATAACAATTCTTGTACTATCTTCATCTGTAACTATGCCTTTACCTATATGACGAAATTGTTCCATTAACTTGTTTAATAAAGTAATATCACCAGTTCAGCAAGAACAGGACATAGCAAAAGGACAACAGCTCACTTACTGAATTAAGTTCTTAGTACTTAATACCCATACCCAACTAATACAACCAATTGCTTTGTCACCATGGTAGAGAAAAAGATAAGCTGGTCTCTACCCCGTTTCGAAAAATGCCTTCTTCGTGCGCAATTAATTAACTTTAAGGATTTTATTGATTGAAGCCGTGGTGGCCGAGCGGTTTTACCTATGGCCTCTCAAGCAGAGGATCGTGGGTTCAAACCCCGACTCGCACCTCTGAGTTTTTCGAAATTCATATGCGGAATTACATTTGAAATTTACCACGAGCTTTACGGTGAAGGGAAACATCGTGAGGAAACCTGCACAAACCTGCGAAGCAATTCAATGGTGTGTGTGAAGTTCCCAATCCGCATTGGGCCCGCGTGAGAACTACTGCCCAAGCCCTCTTCATTCTGAGGGGAGGCCTGTGCCCTGCAGTGGGATGATGATGATGAAGGATTGTATGTTCGCTAAATTTCAAGTTTCTTGCCGCAGCTGTTTAGGCTGTGGATTGGCTGTCAGTCAGTCACGTTACTCTTTTGTAGGTACAGTCAGCAGCAGAAGTGGATGAGCGATTACGGTGCTTAAAATGGTTCTACTGCCAAGGTAATATGGTGTGTAGATTGTTTTGAGCACCACGACCGCTCATCTACTTGCTGCTAACTGTAGATACAGATGTTTCAAGTCCCATCGCGTATTTAAACAATGAATGCCCTCGTCAAGGACTAATCCCGTAATTACTCCAACAATCAATTTCCCACGAATCTATCAAACTAGAGAAACTAACAGCTTTTACCCACCATAACTATAAATGGCACTAAAAACTACAATGACATTAAAACAATGCTCGTCGCGCGTCGCCGCCTGCACGGCCTTGGCCGTCGCTTCCGTCCTTTGAATGACTCATAATGATAGCCACCTTACTCGATCAGGGGTGTCTGTAAACTAAAAAACCGGCCAACATCTCTATAAGTATATAACATCGAACCGACTAGGTTTTGGTACCTGTTTAAGTTTATAAAGTAAGCCGTAAACAATCCATTCTGTCATTATCTATTCATTCTGTGATACCACATAAGTTCTAAGTTTATGTTATTATAATTAATTTATTTATTATTGTTTATTTATTATTACTAAATTAATGTATAGTTTATTTAGATACCATACTTATAGTTAATTATAAGTGTTAGCAATATGCAAACCTCTTACTAAAGATTAGGTACATGTGGTTATAAAATAGCATATTATGATGTATAAGTTAATTAATGTAATTAATTTTGGAATTGCCACGCCCCAACCGGGCATCGTTTTTATATTTTTTTGTAAAAGGTGTTGCAATAAATACATAAATACTGAATACTGAATCCGATTCTAGAACGATTCCTGTCTTAATTTTATACCTAATAGAGAACGGAACCCTTATATAATATATATAATAATTATATAATAACTTAAGTTTCGTATCAGTTCTGTACATTATCTACTACGCAAGAAAAAAAATTATTATTATTATACTTATCTAATTAAATGTCATGCGATTCTTTGAGATTATGGAGTTTAAAACGTTAGTGTTTGGTGTGATCTCATGATCTCGGTGATAAGTTGGGTTTACATGGACACACATACTTGCATGGACATGTAAGTATAGGACATGTAATCCTCTATCCGCCGTTTCGTGTTAAACGTATCAATTTCCGCTCGAACAGCTCTCTGAAGCGAACTGAAATGATTAATGTGCTCAAACCTTGAAGCGTGGAATATTATGATGAAAACCATAATATTATTAGTTCTAGTTTTCAGTCCATTCAATATAAAATTTTGTTTTTAATTTGCCCTCACATTTAAAAAAATCTAACACACTATACATGAACACGAATACAGCTGATAATAAAGTAGCGAAAGATTAAGTTCCAAAAAAAAAGCAAAATATCACAGTTACGATGTGAAATATTGTAAAAACTGTATACTTACATCTTTTTTTGTATTTTTGCGGCAAATATCTACATGCAATGCATTTTTTTGTATCTGAAAACTCTAAACCTTATTATTTTAAAAAGTGGTTCTGCGAGCCAGATGGCAACATAACAGAAAAAATATACAAAACTAAACTAAAAGCTACAAATCGAAGTAAACACTCCGTATTTAAGCTTTTACGGTACAGTGGAGGTATTTTGCCGAGAGCTCTTAGTCTGAGGGGCACTGTGGGTACCTAACAACCGAGCAACCAGAGTGCTCGGTACAGCATAAACATGGATTTGAATAAAAAATAGTGTTTGAAACTTATCTCTCTGTTTATATTTTTTGTATAGCTTTCACTGATTTTCGTCAATGATTTGCTGTGAATGGAGTTTTTGAATAGGTACTTTTTGCTTTAAATAATAACCAAATAAGTGCATGTCTTTATCTTGTGTAATTTACAGTTAAGGACCCTAATCATCATCATCATCATCAGCCCATAGCAGTCCACTGCTGGACATAAGCCTCCCCCAAAGAGCGCCATTGCGCCCTGTCCTCGGCTAGACGCATCCAGCTTCTACCAGCAGCCTTTCGCAGATCGTCACTCCACCTGGCTCGAGGGCGTCCTACACTACGTTTGCCAAGACGCAGGCTTCACTTAGAACTCGTTTACTCCAGCGGTTGTCGGTTCTTCGACACATATGACCAGCCCACTGCCACTTCAACTTGCTAATTCTCTGAGCTAGGACTCTAATAACTTTACATATTGTTGCCCCGATCAGAACCAACAACTATCCGCATCAAACGTCAAACCACAATACTACCGAACCATTTGTCACATTTAAAACCACTAAAAACATACTCAACTCAAAGTACCGGTATTTATATGTAGGTACATAAACAATTGCGTGTCTTGACCAATACAAATAAACACTTAATTACAAAATTGTGGGAAGACACTTTTCTTATGCACTCAATTATTTGTTTCTTTTGAAATGCGTTCTAAGAACTGTGGGTGTTAATAGTGTGATGCGAATATTAGCGTTGTTATATTACGAAAACGATAAATTGGTCAGTTTTTAATCGAGTGAATTTCATTAGTTGTTAAACTTTGGATGTTATGAAATGGTTAATGGCAGCCATGTTTCGGAAACCAAAGTTTTCTGTGGAGCTAGCGCTTTTAGTCAACTTTTGATAGGTTTTAAGATAGACACCGAGTGGAGGCCCACCACTAGAAAAGACGACCTGGCAGACTAGACGGCGACGGCGAAATGAACTGGACTTTTTACGTTCGTTACGTTTTAAGTTTTCTCTTTTCCTCCTATCTTTTTAGGGTTCCGGAGCCAAAATGGCAAAACCAGAACCCTTATAGTTTCGCCATGTCTATCCGTCCGCGGCTTTGCTCAGGGACTATCAATGCTAGAAAGCTGTAATTTTGCACGGATATATATGTAAACTATGACGACAAAACCAAAAAAGTTTTTTTTAGGGTATCTCCCATAGACGTACTGGGGTGATTTTTTTTTCTCATCCAACCCTATAGTGTGGGGTATCGTTTGATAGATCTTTTAAAACCATTAGGGGTTTGCTAAGAGAATTTTTTAATTCAGGGATTGGTTTGCGAAATATTCAACTTTAAAGTGCAAATTTTCATGAAAATCGAGTGTCCCCCCCTCTAAAATCTAAACCGGTGGGTGGAAAATTTTGAAAAAATTCAGGATGGTAAGTATATCAAACTTTCAAGGAAAACTATAACGGTTAAGTTTGCTCGAGAATTATTAGTAGTTTAAGAGTAAATAGCAGCCTAAGGTATAAAATATACCTAAACTATGGAAGATTCCGTATAAAATACGAAATTCTTAGAAAAATATTACTTGATTTTTTCGTAATGGCTACGGAACCCTATTTTGGGCGTGTCCGACACGCTCTTGGCCGGTTTTTGTTGTTTTCCCTGCTAATAGCACTATACATACTATAATGGCGTATAATTAATCAATGTAACAAAAATAAAGCATAGACTTTCTTTAAATGGACAACATATCAAAAATTGGTCACAATCGGTCAACATTTAGGGGATGAGAAACATCTACATTTTGATACGGATAAAATTCTACGAAGACAATTTTTTATATATGCATTATATGTATGCTCGTTGCATTTCCAAGGTGTAAAGAAAGCCATTTCCCACGCCGCTCGAAAACCTCTCAAATGTTTTACAGACCATTGAGTCGTTGATTCGTTTCGCAATTGTTTTACGAGCCATATTTTTCTTCGGATTACTATAACAGTATGTGAAAAAGCTAACGTAAAGGTCATTGACTGATGCTCACGTATTACACTGTTTTAAAATGAATCTTGAATACCTGTATCAGCGGATAGTTCGCTACCACTTAAGATAAAGTTTTTTCGTTAGAATTTTTGATTCGAAATGTAGTCCCGTCTTTAACGCGGTACACTTTGAAGATCCACCGAGAAATCGTCGAATTTAATAAAAAAAAAATAACACTGCGTAACTTGTTCAATTTGGCATCAAGGTGCCTTCTTTACAACATGAAGCTGTCTGAAAATGCTTTCAAATTGCTTTAAAAATTTAAGCCAACCTCGTGCCAACATTTATTTTGTTTCGCAATGAAGTAGCGACGTAACAAAAGATTAGCGTAAGAAACAATGCGGGACTTGGCAATGTTCTCTTCCGGGAGGATGTTTATCGACCACTGGTGCGACTTGGCGGTGCTTTTTCCCGGGGTAGATTAGTTAATATAATGTTTTATATATTTTCATGTACATAATAATGTAGGTTACCTACAGAATATGAACTTTTATGAAGGTAGTTAGTTTTATTAGAGCGATTTTTGGCAGAAACGTTGCAATTTGGTATTAGACCCTCTTTTGTCTTGATCTCTACTCGAAAGCTCAGTTTTAAGGGTAAAGTCAAAATATCTTTATTCAATTTAGGATAACAAGCACTCATGAATGTCAAAAATCTACCACCAGCACAAGTCTCACTGAACCTTGTTGGGTTTGTTTCTAAGCACTGTAAGTGTGTATAAATGAGGGCTATCGCGTATGAATTCGCTAGAAAGATTCAACCTCATTCAGTTCTTTTTTCAAATCATAGAAATGCTTCTCTGTGCAACGCTCCGGGATACAAATCAAATTTTAGCGATTCTCATTTAGTCATGCTATATTGTATGTGGCAAATTCCAATAGCACCAAGGGTGGAACTGACTTGTCAGCGATCAGCTTCCACCTACCATGACTAAGCGCAATCACTGAGGCGGCGAGCGAATTTCTAATGCATTGCGCGTGTTGCTAACTATAAAACGTGCGGTGAATGTGTCTACCGTGTAATGTACAGAGAATTTATTTGGCGTGTCGGCCGTGGACTAATCGAAGTCGGACCCTAACAGGGGTGCTATATTTTTAATAAAAAAAGTCACTCTGACTGTAGAAGGGATGCATTACAGATTGCATATTTGGGATTTATTGCGACTTATGAGAAATTAGGACCGTCTGTATGTTGAAGACTTAAAATTATTTAGATGCATGCAAACTACGTTGTTAATTTAATTTATATTTATTGGTTTGCCAACAAATATAATACCATTAAAATAACAAAAAGTCGATGGGTTGGTAAATATAAAATATTGCAATACATTCGTGACATTTTACTTTTTTTTTCTGCAACTAATAAATAATGATTAAATTATAGGAATTCAACTATAGTAATAACATTAAAAAAAAAACTTTATCGATTGTACAGTCACAGACATTAATATCGGAAAGAACAAACATGCACAAACAAATTTTGATACTCTATAACTGCTGTATGAATAGTGTTCAGTTGGATATTTTTAAGTCTTATCAGATATTATTTCCAGATACTTTACCCTATGTGGATTTTGAGCTTGGGTTTACGCTTTAAGGTATCTTTATAGCCCTTAATACTTGAATCAAAATATTTTGATTGGCATCAGATACCGACTACTATTTCCGCTTTCCAATAATAATCCACTACTAGAAATTCTTCGTGGGACGGCTCTGACATTTTTCAAAGTTATGTCTCCAGGCGTAGGCAGATTCACCTATCACCCAATCCATCAAACTACCGCCAAACACCACACCGATTGAATCCAAATCGATTAAACCAATCTAAATTGAAATCACACCAAAGGTTGTCAATTCATGACCAGAGCATAGAAAAGTTTAGCACAAGCTAGTTGTTATTTGAGCTTTAATAACAGCTATGTAAAGTTGATATTCCTTCTATATCGTCGGTGCAGTTGAATCATTTTTCTTTTTAATGGACATATTGTCATTCAGTAGAGGAAACTAGGCGGATGCACTGCGGCCAGGGAATCGCAACCGTTGGTTTAGCCATTATCCTCCCTGTTTGGGGCTTAAACCGCTATATTTAATAATAGAATTAACATAAACGTTAGGTAGTTGCATTTCATTGTGCGAATGTGGAATTTTGATTGAGCATTAGGTAAGTTCAGCCTACTTAGAGTTAGATAGTCTATCAGTTTTTAGTACAATTAAGTGTTTAATTGTATGTAAGTAACCTTAAATAAAATTGTCTTCAAATTTGCAAAAAGTTGAGTTTTCATACTTTTAGCGACCATATTGGCATGAAGCTTGCAAGCAAAAAAAAACAACTACTTCAAAATTATTTATTGAATCAGGCGTTACTTTGCGGAGGTCCATATATCAATGAACTAAAAAAAAACTTTGCTCACCCGCAACCTAGCATCTGGTAGCATGGTGTACGGCTGTGTTGCTTTGAAGATGAGCTACGGTTGAGTTCGAAACGCGCCAGTGTAGTGTGGTGGTGGTGATAGATGGGTTTGTGTGATTTGTGTGTGTTCTTACAGTGTGGAGGTGGAGGAACTGCATGAACACGCACATTTTGCATAAACTTAACTATCTTAAGGTCGCGGGTGAGCAAAGAAGTTCTTTTAGTTCATTTACTTCAAAATTGACCAGAATTACTTCATCATAATCATCATCATCATATCAGCCGTAAGACGTTCACTGTTGTACAAAATGTCTACTTCGTTTAAGTAAATCACTACGCTAAGCAATTAAAGTTCATCACACAGCTGTAATATTCTTTAGAATATCTTTTGATCATAGCCGCATGAGCTTATTAAAATGTAGCCTTTGTCCTTTTCACGCAGTCTCGTCACGTGTCACAATAATGAATGTAATTATAATAATTAGATAACAACGCATAATAAGGGTTGACCATGACTGTCCTTCTGTGGAGATTAAATGAACGTGTTATAATAATAATAAGGCTTTCTTTTATATTCCGATCAAACAGAATTTATTTTCTTCGCGTTACATTCTTTATATTTGATCTAGGTACGCATTTTCCTCCAAAAATAGTAAAGAACAGATTAGATTGGATAAATTCTTGCTTTATCTAAGTATAAATTTAAATCTGATTTCAATCCGATCATACAATTCACTCTACCCATTATTGTGACGTTTGTTCAAAAACTGAAACATAGAAAGTGTTGCCATACTTTTACAACTTTAGTTCTTCGACCAATATACTAAACAATCAAAGAAAAGGTTTTTGTAAGCTGGCAATTTGATCATTACCAGTTAAACTTGACCTGGCTTAGAGTATGCTTGGTGGGTCTTCAAAGTTCAAATGTTAATGGTCATGTAGTGAAAAGCGAATGTAGCGGATATAAAGGAGAATTAGCCGTGTGATTGCGGGTACGGTAAATCGGCACAATTATTTTTTGGTAATGAATGGTACTCCCACTGAGGTGTGATAGTTCATTCACACACGCAACATGATACTATTATTTAATCTGTGACATTTGGGACACGTTTTCGTTGTCACACGGTACGTTAAGTCTATAAAATAAACTGATCTACTCAGAAATAACGTTTTTACCAGTGACCCCTTTTCATGCACATTATTTTTTCAAATTAGCATTGTTAGTATAGCTTACCTACAGATCTTCGAAAAAGGCATTTTTTTTTACATGTTAGATTTCGTTATAATAAAATATTTAAGGAATTACTTGTTACTGTTTTTCGTTATTTAGGATTACAGCTCGCAAAATGCTATGTAATATTTGAATATTCAATTTTATTACGAGTTTTCGGTACTTAACACTTTCTAAGTGAAAATTATAGCCATGTTACTTTATATAAAACATACCAAAATAGTTTGTACGCCGTTTTTGCCAGTTTGCACTCGACTCCAATGCGATGTTATGATGTGAATGGTCATTTTACCGAGAAAAATACTTCAATATTTGTTTAAACATAGTATTTCAATAAAGCTGAGAATCGTAGCTCGAGCTCGGGCTCGCACTTCTGAGTGTCTTCGAATTTTTGAGCGAAGTTAAGTGAGTTTGCATATAACCGTAAAACTATTCCATGATGTGTGTGAAGTTGCTGATTTGCATTGGGCTCCCGTGGGAAATACAGCGCAAGTTCTATCTCATTCTAAGAGGTGGTCTGTCGCCATCAGTGGGACCTGTACAGGAGATATTAGTATTTTTATAGAGATCGCCTTACCTACATTGTAAAACATGTCTTCACAAGAGTTCGTGTTTTGCCCTATCTTCTCCGAGTTCAATGGAAACACGCATCACAATACGGTACACTAGCAAGATGAAAGTGATATTCGGCACCCACTCACTCTTCAGCGATCTAGTTCACCTTAATCTACCTTTGGTCAACCAAAATAGGCCGCTTTTTATGAACACGTTGTTAGCTTTTGTTTTGCGAATGTGAGAATGTGTGGGATTTCGATGTGTTACTTTTTTTTAATGAGATTTGTCAAATTAAATGGCCAGTTATTTTTTATGTTGGTAATATTGTTACTGGCTAGAAGAATAGAAGCCTCTGACACGATAAAACTTTATGGTTAAAGTGGAGAATGATTTTTTAATTTTGGATAAAATTACTGCCATCTTCTATTATCTGGTACCAGCTAACCGTTATATATTAGCACGGAGAATACTCGTAGTTCTCGAGTGGAGACCGCGGATCGGCAAGCGCAGCGTAGGACGTCCACCAACGAGATAGACAGATGACCTGAGGGCCTACTCCGAAATTTGAAAATCGAAGTTCGTATCGTACCATCCCTCATACTCTCGTATTGAACAGTGTAAGCGTCAGAAGGAATTCGAATTTCGGAGTAGCCTCGCTGATTAAAGCCGCGGGTTCACGGTGGATGCAAGCTGCTGCCAACAGAAGCAACTGGAGGTCTATGGGGGAGGCCTATGCCCAACAGTGGACGTCCTTCGGCTGAGATGATGAGTTTAATCCTTCTGATTCGATCTAATTTCATCTGTTGTTCAAACTACATAGGTATCTGAACCAAATTTCACCAGAAGGTGGAGAAATATACGATTTGCTAGATTTGAAAAAGTTGCGTAACTACTCACGAATATTGAAAGTTAAATTAAAACTTTCATAAAAAAAATACATGTATCAATCCACCCCGAAAACAATAATCGCAATTTGTTCAGCTTAGTTAAAAATAAATTGGAGATGACCCAAATGATGATGCAAAAACATTACACTCATAATGTATTTGTTACACAACCTGAATTGGCGCTTACTCCGTTATAATGGACAATAGAGGTCCAGTGTGGCACGACCTTAATTCCCAAAATGGCGGCATGCCGCAATTTATAACTGGCTGGCACGCGATTGGTTAAGGAATTTGAAAAAGGAAGTTGTTTTATAACCGTTCTTGTGATCGATTGGCGACGCGATCAAAAATGACGTAGGTATCTCTAACGGGCACAAGATTAACATTACCTATTGATCATACCGATGGGTTTTTTTTTAACGCAGCCCTTAACTAGTCAGTAATAAAAGGTTAAATTAACACCAGAAACATGAATATAGCGAAACAATACAATTTGACTCTACTTTCTACGAAACACGTCACTGATGATAAAATCGTGTAATATTTATATAAGTAAATTAATACTATACAGAAACAATTTGAAAATAGTTTTATACTACGAGCTATTGTCGTTCGTGTTGGATATAAAAAACTCTAACAAGCCTTTTCACAATTTGTTACGTTTTTTACATCATAATAGACGCTGTCTATTAGACTGCCCATGTCAAAACATGAATACATTACAAAAACAAATAACAATTAAATAGGATTCGCGCTGTCATCGTTCATCCAGCATTACCTCTCATATTTCGTTTTATATAATTTTTTTACCGTACACCGGCAAAACCTACTAGACACTGGCAAAATTGTCCTCCAATGGACAGAGCCATATTTTTCTTAAAAAAAACAACAATCAAATAGATGTAAGCGGTTTAACAACAAGTAATAGGGCAGTTGACTTCATAAAACAATAATTCCAAGAAACGACTCTATTATAATATTATTAACTAACAGCCTTTTAACAGGTACTCGTATGGGTATTGGGTAGTCCTTAAGATCTAGACATGGGTCACCAGCTTTGTTGTTCTGAATATTATAAAAAGGTCCCGGCTCACCATAACGTGGTTTAAAAACCATCTATACAACATTCATTAGACATTAGCAAAAAATGGCAAAAAAATCAAGTTTATTGTATGGGAGCCCCCCTCAAATATTTTATTCTGTTTTTAGTATTTTTTGTTATAGCGGCCACGGTTATACATAATCTGTGAAAATTTCGGACAGCGGTCTTAGTAATAGGGTTTCCATTTTTACCCTTTGGATACGGAACCCTAACCAGCACTGATTTTCCACCGGGCCATAGAAAAGTGAAATATGGAAGGCCACACAAAACAGACCCAAAAATAGTTAGTATAATATAATAAAGTAAAACAAACACATAACATTACATAGTAACATTAAATGATTGGTGTGGAATCTAACCTATTTAAATGGGCCAATCAACTATTTTACAGACACTTTGGGCGTCTCCTGCGTTACCAAAATCGTCTGTAGCGTTACCAAAAACTCGTACTTCCAACAAGATATTTCACGGTTTAATAGCTTAAACTTACGTAGGATGGCATGTATTCATGTACACCATCTATTAAAGTACAGAAAAAACATGTTTACTTACAAAAATCTGCTATTGTTTGAAAAATGTCGCGGACAGATTAGTGTCGGTAAAAAAGTTGATTGGCCCAAATATTCCAATATCAAATTGACTGTCGCAAAATATAGTGAAACAAGCGAAACATTGGACACAATTTTATACATTACATTTTCATTACGTAACGATATAAATGCTTGTGGTAAGTTGATAACCATCCAAGGTACATACCTACAGCCTTATTCATAAAAAATCCTTAATTGAGGTTTGATCGGTCTGTTACTTAGCAGACTGATTAAGCTTGTTAGACGGTTGTCAAGAAGTATGATTCATAAACGCTTGCTAGCAGTCTGCTAGTTGTTGAGCCGCTGATAGACTGATTAGACTCGTTATGTTGGCCACCTTGACAAATCAAAGACAAAAAATGGCCTAATCGATAATTAAAAAAAAAAAAGTTGACAGCAGTGACAGCAAATTAGCAGGAAAAAAAAAAAAGCGAGAAGTTTCCCGCCATTTCCGATCCGCATGTTGTGCAAAAAGCCATAATTGTGTTAATCATCCTATTTTTTTTTCATACTTATTGCTAATTTATTGCTGCTAATTTAGAGGATTTTTAAATACAAATTCCTGAAAATATTTTTCCTGGTTTTTTTTAATCTTTGCGTAACTTCACCCTTCACTAAAATATCTTCGGTATGGTTTTTTGCTCTTGTCAAAGTCAGCTGTTCAAACTTGTGCGGCCATTTTGTGACTTAGCAGGGAGATAAAGGAGGTCTACGGTCCGCTAACTTTAGCAGAGCCTTGATCGACTGATTAGCGCTAACAGACGTTTATGAATCATGTTTTTTAGCATCGGGCCTTCAAGGAGCCTTCAAGGAGGCTCTAACTTTTTATGAATAAGGCTGTTAGTCGCTGCAAATTTTAATATCCATTTAGACTATAATAGTGGCTAAGCCTTATGAAATAAGGACGTGGAGTGTGAAAGTGCGTGTACAAGTAACGACTGCGATTATGGTAATGAGTCTAAGCTGCAGGGCTACTACGAAACTCAAAACTCGAAGTTCGTGCCGTACCGTCCCTCTCGCTCTCGTATTAAACAGTATAAGTGTCAGAGGGACCGCACGACACGAACTTCGAGTTTCGAGTTTCGTAGTAGCCCTGCTGTCCTGCGAATACCTGGTTTATACAATTAGCCTTCCGCTATGCTTTTAACCATAACGCTTTGCGTATAATAAACTCCATAGAAATGTCCAATGTGCTTGGCCCTAAAGTTTACCAGTGTTAAGCAACTTTCTTAAAGTATTAGTTGTTATTGTCACTAGTACTTGTTAGATAATGCTGGTGTGATAATATTTATATTAAACGCACAGTTTCTGCTTCCCGATTTTAGTGCCAGTCCACCACCTCCAAGTTTTAAATTCATGGCGAAATTTCTCAATGTGTTTTCTACAGAGTTACTATTTTGTTAATTTGCGAATTATTATCATCATCTTCGTCGTTATCTGCCAGAAGCCACTGCTGAACAAAGTCCCTTAGAACGCCACAATGAACGAAACTCGCCACTTGCATCCACCGGTTGCCGCAACTCTCACGACGACAGTTAGTCCACCTAGTTACTAGGTCCTAGTGGGAGGCCTGCAAACGCTTCATCTTCCAATTCGTGGTCGCCAATTGAGGAGTCATCTCCCCCAACAACGGTTATATGCTGTCCTTCGAGCGATGTTTTAGTTACTGTATATTTAGGGAAAGATACTAAATATATAAAGACTCTCAATGGCTTACCTAAAAATTTGTACGGACCCCTCGGTGCGCGTGTCCAGCTCGCTTTATGAACAAGGTTACTAACCATCAAAAATTAGTCTTCAGTACGCCAAATTATGCAGCCAACTTATCCAGCGTTTGTCATACCCGTGAAAGGACGTGCCTCAAGCCTTGTTCTCAAACTGTATGGTCAAGGGCCGAGAGACGTGGAAATCGTTTGTTCGCGCAACTATTGTCTTTTGTTCAGTCGGTTACGGCTTTAATTTTAAAGATGGCGCGAAGACAATTTGTAGCGGCGCCGACGCAGAAATGGTAGGGCCTTGACTTAAATTTTGGAGTTGGTGTTTCACAGGACAATGTACGTTTTTGGGGTCCTTGCTCAAAAAAAGAAAAATGGACTCCTCGCTTCGTCATATCTGTCTGTTTGTTGGCTTAGTTCAGTGTCTCTTAGTATTACAAAGTTCTAATTGCGGTTTTGTACAAGATTATTTATTAGAACAGAAAACAGTAAATAACAATTAAATGATATCTATATACTGTTTATTTATATGGTGTGCACTGAGCAGTGCCGTCATTTTATACAGGTCAAAAATATTGGAGTGTCTTAACCGTTTGAAAATATTATTAACTAGGTATGTTGCTGCTACAATGCAACATAAATTGACAGCGAAAGATAGTAAAATGTAAGCATATCTTTAGCGTGGACTGTAGACACATTAGCAATCCAATTCATCCTGCAATAATAAAAAGAAAAGAGAAATGTATATTACAGTCTTTTGCATTCAAAGGAAACCTAATTAAATATAAACTCGACAGTTTTTCAATTCTATTCAATCGTACATGCACCTGCCGCCTACTGATTGCATCCGTCGGCTTCTCATGTCTTTGTTATTTAAATTTATGCAGAGTATTAGGCCATTAGAGCATAATCCGTGAACTATAGGGCACTAAGGTTCTAAAAAGTAAATATAGGTTTAGTAAAGTGCCACCATTTTCAAAATGTATGCACTTTTTTGTAAACGACATCCTTGTTCAAGTTTTTTTTTGCTTAAAAATAATAATGACAATAAATAAGAGTAAAAACATGAATATAAAATTAAAATTATCATATACTAGCATTTGCCCGCGGAATTGTATTCGGTTGTCGGGGCTATTCCGTCGGGAACTACATTTTCCGGGATAAAAATTAGCCTATGCCATTCTCTGGCCGTCTGGCCCATAAACTATCCCTAGTTTCGACGTGAAAGACGGACAAACATACAAACGTACAAACACACACACTTTCGCATTTATAATATTAGTACTTATGGATACCTGTTACTAAGTGTAATTAAAAAAAAATATGTTTAAGGTCTAACATCTCTGTTTGAAACGCAGGTTTCAAACAGCGATGTGCGAGGATGTGTGGCAAGAAATGTATGCTGTGCGAGGATAGGTATAAATTATATGAAGCGTTTCTATTGGTTCATGAAAAACACATTCCTCGCGACAAATCCTCGCTCATGTCTGGTGGAAACGCCTTAAGAGACACTAATAATTCAACCAATTCGTGTTCATTATGAGTTGTCCGCTGTTTTAGTTAACAAAATCTTTTTTCACAGAGCATGCCGCTGCCCGCGCCTCCGCCCGCCTAAGGCATGAGCGGCCGCGGGGCGGGCGGGCAACGCTGCCAGCTCATGCTGGAGCGTTGCCTCGCGATCCAGCTCGCTAAGCCTGGTAACGCGCCCGAAGACTTCTGGATGTATGACTCCGGCTATCTGCTCTTCCAGGTTAGTATTACAATTAGCTAACAAGCTATCACCTATTTAAAAGTGGATTCAGTGTAAATTGATAAGTAAACAAAATAACAAGATTCTAGTTCATTCAATTATAATAATTCCATGGTCAACTGAAAGTTTCATAGTCATATACGAGTAGATTGAAAATATCACTTAATTTGAAAAGATTTTATCTTTTGATCACGTGAAGTCTATAAGCTAATATTTAAATACGCCGGTTGTATCATCTAACCATTGTAACCGCTTCTCAAGTTATTATATTAACTTGAATTTTTTGAATTTTATAAGAGACCATAAACAAGTTTTTCATATTAATTTCAACACACTAGTTACTCGTACCTTAGCCAGATAATCGCCTCGCACGTTTACGTTGATAGTTATGCGTTGTATACTTTTATTAAAGTAAACTTACGAATTTCAACATGACCAATCTGCAGACAAATGAAATGAGGGTCTCAGTAAAATAAACTTCCCAGAATACAATAAAATAGACCAGATTCAGGAAAGACCACGCAACACAATGCGTAGGTATCTATAATGTACTATAACACAGCTTACTCATAACGAGAATAAATTGCAACCTTTAACGATCTATACCAGTAAATCAATGTTCATCTCCGCTTTAATAGAGGTCATTGAACCCATTTCTTTATCCGGCCAGCCTCAATCTACCCACGGAAACAAATGAAAGTACACGCAGTAATTAAATGTAAATGAGGTGATCATGACCTTAGTCGTACACCATAGAAGGAGGAGAAACTCATTTGGAACACGAGACAGTTCCTTGTAAAGGTACTTTACCTATTTTGCTTAGCTTTGTCTAAAAGTAATCCCCACTGATTATTATAAATGCGAAAGTATGTAAGTCTGTTTGTTACAAACCCGCTGAGCATCGAATTTCATCTAATACTCCAATAACTTTTATATTCCTTAATAACGTTTATGAAGAAAATAAAAGTCTATAAACGAATAATTATTGGAGTAGACACATTAACTTATATAATAAGAAGTGTTCTATCAGACAACATTATTAATTTTCATTCAATTTTTGTGGAATAATCGAGAAAAACTAACAAAAATGCAACGTTGCCAGCTCGGCAGGTATAAACGCTCATAAGGGTGAGCAAGGAAATTCTTTTAGTTCATTGATATGGACCTCCGCTAAGTAACGCCTGATTCAATCAAGCAATCCTGTGTCGCTAATACAGTAAAACTACTATGCTTTCGACTGTACTCCCAAGTAATACTTTTTCGGGTGTAATTGGAAATTCATAATAATTGAAGTCGTGAGGGTTCTATTAAACAGCTTAATAAAAGCTTAAAGTGCCACTCGGATGGATAATATTTTTCTAAGTTTTGTCTCGGAATGGATAATCAAAAAAATAGAAATAGAAATAGAAACGTTTATTCGCTAATTCGCAAATTACATATTATAAGTACACAAAATAAAACAAGTATAAAATAAATATTAATGACAGTATTTGCGAAATCGCGAAACGGTCTCAGCTCAGCATAGTGTTGGCCATAGAGGCCAACGCTGGTCTTCCTGAGACCGCTTGGCGACTTCACGGAAGGCGACATAAATTCAAAAAAAAAGAAAAAAAAGAAATCGACATGTTTATATTAAAACCATGGTTTCAATCTCTAGCAATTTGAAAAACTTTTTGTGAGTCGATTGAGCTGTCTTTAACTAAAGTCTTCAATAGTCAATCAGAGGATGAGAAAAAATTGCTTTAACCGAAACATTCCTACCTACTACTTCCAATTAGATGTTCTTTTATAGCGATTGGTAAGCTTTTTACACACCACCTAATTCCCAGGAAACGTTTTGAGAAATTATTTTGGATATAATCGATGAGTTTGGCGGTCTTTACATATCAATTTCAATTTGATAGGGATCTTTAACCGTTCTAGAGAAAATAATCGTGACAAACTGACGCGAAGTGACATAGTGAACGGTTGTGTAGCTCTGACGATGAACTCTGGTTGAGTTCGAAACGCGTCAGCATAGCGTGGTGGCGGTGATAGTTGAGCGTGTGTGATTTACAAGTTATTAGCTATCGTAAGGACGCGGGTGAGCAAAGTAATTGTTCATAGTTCATTCATGGATCTAGTACGTTTGTTAATAGTTTTGCCTCTTCTGGCATGGAACCAATAAAGACGATCAACTTCCGACACATCACTCCTAAAGAATAAAACGAAATCAAATAATTTCTTCAGATGTGCCTACCTGCATCTATATATAATAGCTTGTATATATATAAATATATTTCGGGGATCTCGAAAACGGCTCCAACGATTTCGATGAAATTTGGTATGTAGGGGTTTTCGGGGATGAAAAATCGATCTAACTTGGTCTTATCTCTGGGAAAACGATTGTTACCGAGTTTTAGCCCGAGCAAAGCTCGGTCGCCCAGGTACTGGTATTTAAGAGAATTTGATTTGTCAGTTACAAGGTTTTAGGCGTGCTAAAATCTAGAACTGTTATTGTTCAATCGATATCACGACATAATCGTAAATAGCTAGTCCAGGTGACATCTCTACTTCAGTTCAATTCTTACCACTATTGTCTCAATTAAATCTATTCCGCAACTATGTAAAGAAAGAAAGAAAGAAAGAAAATGATTTATTTATAACAGCAATGACACATAATTAGTAAAAATAACAATAAGAAATGTTGCCGCTATAAAAAGGTCCCGGCTCAGCATATCGCCAGCATATGTACAACACTATTCTCGTCAGTTCTCGTGAATATTCGTAAAAATCAATGTCCTTATGAAGCACTTATGAATGTCAAAATAACACGTATAAAATTTAGGTTACCCAACGTAAATCGGATGGTTACAGCGCTACGCCACTAACACTTATCCTTATTACGATATAGCCCTAAGCACCAAAGTCTTTATCCAAACTCGCCTCACATCTCCAAACATTTCACCTCGATTGTAAACAATAAACATCGGTGATGGCTCACGCATGGCGGCTGTTTACGCTGGCAACCGTCTAATTAGTACTGCCAGATGAAACGATGTTTAGCTAATTAATTACCGCGGCTGCGCTTATACGATTTCATTGTTTTGATGTGTAAGGTTTTCTTTTTTTTATTTTTGAGTGATTAGCGTAAATCATTACGTGGCAGTCGAATTGAAATTCTAATGGGAATTATTAATTAATTTCATTTACGTTGTATGACAAACGCTCATGCAAAAATTACCTACATCTCTAGATATAGCGGTAAAGTTTTGGATTTTTTTTTCCATAGTGATAGTTTATGGTCCAGAGAGTGACATAGGCTAGTTTTTATTCCGGAAAATGCACAGTTCCCGAAGAATCAGCGCGCGATAACCGACTTCCACGCGGGCGAAGCCACGGGAAAAAGCTAGCATTTTTATAACTCATAAATAATGTAAAGTTTATCATAATTTTTTTCCCCGCTGAAACCATGCATTTTTTTATAAATTTTAAATGGTCATCCTTTAGAACTCTATAGGTTAGGTTCATCATCCCAGCCTATATACGTCCCACTGCTGGGCACAGGCCTCCTCTCAGAACAAGAGGGCTTGGGCCATAGTTCCCACGCGGGCTCAGTGCGGATTGGGAACTTCACACGCACCATTGAATTGCTTTGCAGGTTTGTGCAGGTTTCCTCACGATGTTTTCCTTCACCGCAAAGCTCGTGGTAAATTTCAAATGTAATTCCGCACATGAATTTCGAAAAACTCAGAGGTGCGAGCCGGGGTTTGAACCCACGACCCTCTGTTTGAGAGGCGATAGGTCAAACCACTAGGCCACCACGGTCTTCGGTATAGGTTAGGTTAGGTTTGTTTTATAACAATACTGAAAAATAAATGGTTTCAGAGAAAAAAAGCGTTATAAGTATCGAACATTACATTATGACTAACAATTTTCTACCAGTCGATATAGACCCATTTGTAATATGAGTAGGAATACAGAACTCTTTTACATAGAGGTAAAATTAGATTAGATTCAATACGCAACGCATGTCTAGTGTCCATAATATGTCGAAATCAGAATTAAAGCCTAAATCTATTTATAGTACCTAAACTATATCGATAAATAGCTGCAGCTCTCGACTCGATGGATCAAGTTAGTTGCAACGTCCATTAGTGCGTTCGATGCAGTAATTAATTTAACTGCATCCATACTGGAAGCTTTTAGCTTGTTTGCTTTAGGTCATAATCCGATTGAAACGTATCATTTGGTGAACGATTTTGTTTTGAATTTGCAGTTTGAGAGTGTTTTAAATAGGTTTATAGGTAACAGAGGTATTCAAGAACATATGTGATTTTCCCACTAACGTCGATAAGCCAAAGGCTACTAGAAACACAGGGAAACTTAAAGTTCCATCTTACAGACTGGCTAAAACCAAAAAGTCGTTTCTGGGAAATTGCATACGTTTTTATAATAAAATTCCAAAAAATATTATAAATGAAACGGATACAAAATTCAGATCTATTGTCAAGAAGACATTAATATCAAAGGCGTATTATAAAGTTAATGATTATATCATGAACAGGGATATTTGGAAATAATTCCGATCCGCATTAGCGATCCCTTCAAATAGCGAACCTACTGTGTTAAAAATAAAGTTGTGTTAAATACTTGTGATGTATACATATCATTTAATAATATTGTAAATCTGTTTATAAAATATATCTCGTTAAGTTTCTTGCCGGATTCTTCTCAACGGAGGTTTTTCCGAACCGGTGGTAGATTTTTTTTTGACATTCATAAGTGCTTGTTATGGCCTAAATTGAATAAAGATATTTTGACTTTGACTTTGACGCCGGTGCTTGATCTGCTTGGCAAACTAATTTCCAGTACCAAAGAAAACCCGGACATTATTGCATTATTGGTGAGCTATAATTATAAATTACGGAATGTCATAGGAGGTCAAATGCATAGCGATGTTATAATAGCTATTACAATATAATCTGCGCATTACGTGATCGTGAGTGCAACTCAATCGGAACTAGTGATGTAGTCGATGATGTACTTGAAGTTGGTTTCAGTTTGTTAAGTAATAAAAACCGGCCAAGAGCGTGTCGGACACACACGAAATAGGGTTCCGTAGCTATTACGAAAAAATTAAGTACCTAATATTTTTCTAAGGATTTTATACCTTAGGCTGCTACTTACTATTAAACTACTAATAATTCTCAAGAAAACTTAACCGTTATAGTTTTCCTTGAAAGTTTGATACTTACTACCATCCTGAATCTTTTCAAATTTTTCCACCCACCGGTTTACATTTTAGAGGGGGGGGGGGGCGCACGATTTTAATGAAAATTTGCACTTTAAAGTTGATTATTTTTGGTTTTAAAAGACCTATACAACGATACCCCAAACTACAAAGTTGGATGAGAAAAATAAATCACCCCCACTTTGCGTCTACGGGAAGTACCTACTCTAAATAAAAATTTGTAACATGGCAAACCTCCGCGGTGCGCAACTGGCCGCTTACAGAAGAAAAAAATCTAAATTCTAAATTATTGATACTCTTTGTTTTTTCCTGTGATTGGCTCTACTATTTGGCAAGGCGTAAGCCGGTATTTGATTTTCTTTACAAGAAAATATTAATTATTTACTCGGTGATAGCTATTTCACTGACTACTACTTGTAATATAAGGGCTGCCACTATTGCAGCCCTTCCTTTTTCCTGCTGAATCCAAATCATCATCTCCACTTCCTCTCCGTTCTGCTGCCTCGGAGCAGATCGCCGTCGCGACTGGACGCTTCGAGGCTACCTCAACACCCTGCCCTGTTTCCCTATCCTACAAGTCTCAGGCCAGTGTTTTTTAAATTTATCTACAAGAGCAGTGCTGACTGAAATAATTGTATATATTTTTCTTTTGTATATATTTTATTTTGTAACCACACGCCTTTTCATTTCCCGACCGGCTAGCCGGTTACAAATTGTTTTTGAATTTTTTATTGTACCATTTTGTCGGCATAGATGTGCAAAGCCGTGGACGGACAGACAGACAGACATGGTGAAACTATAAGGGTTCCGTTTTTGCCATTTTGGCTACGAAACCCTAAAAAGTTAAGTGTAACTTGCCAGCTACAATTGGATAGTTTTCTAGGTAAAAAAATATATTCTAAATACGAGTAACTCGTCGTTGTCAGTTAGATTATAAGAAAATATTGGACAAGTATTTATTTTTTTATCAGATAAAAAAATTACCAAAAACAAAAAAAAAATCATAAAACAAAGATAAAGTGCGTCAAAATCCGAGAGTGGAGGCAGTGACGTGAACATATTTTGCCTCGCTGTTTCTTTGTATTATCTTGCCCCACACTACAGAGCGCTACTGAATAGATAGAAAGTGCACGTACACTTGCTTTTGACTCGTGGGTCAACTCGGCCTTTATAAATCAGCCGCTTCTTCGTGCTTCAGATGAGTTATGGTTGCCTGGTACTTTGTTGCGGGAGACTTGTTTGATGAGGACGGGGCATTGGGTCAGATCATGTCACTGGGATAAGAAAATGGGGTCGCTTGATTAAGAAACTAACACTTTTAAGGTTCCGTACCTCAAAGAGAAAAAAGAGAGCCTATAGGATCACCCGCGCGCCTATCTGTCCGTTTGTCAAAGCCAAAACTACTGAACCGATTGAGTTGAAAATTGTAAATGAATAAACATAATGTAAGTTTGTGACCCAAAGATGAACGTGTAACCTAGTGGTTTGACCTATGTCCTCTCAAGCAGAGTGTCGTGGGTTCGAGTTTTTCAGAATTTACGTGCTTACGTTTGAAATTTACCATGAGCTTTATGGCAAAGAAAATCTTCAGGAGGATACCTATACACACACGCGAAGAGATTCAATGGTGTGTGTGAAGTTTCCATTCCGCATTGGGCCCGCGTGGGAACTACGGATCAAGCTCTCTTATTCTGAGAGGAGGCCGAGATGATGTATAACGGCTTCAATAATAAATAATACATATCATGGGACACTTGACACCAATTGACCTAGTCTCAAACTAAGCAAAGCTTGTACTATGGATACTAGGCAACGGATACACAGGTACTTATATAGATAAATATATACTTAAATGCATATTGAATATCCAGGATCCGAGAACAAAACGGCCCCGGCCGGGAATCGAACCCGCGACCCCAAGCTTCTTAGTCAGGTTCTCTAACCACTTGGCCATCCGGTCGTCATATATAATAACCGGTAATAATCTTTAGATCCTCGTAATATATAGGTTACTATTACTGAAGCAACATCTAAAGTTTATTTTTATATCGCGTTTGAAAGAGCCAAGAATTTTTAAAAGCTTTCTTGTCGTAAGCTAGCGGATATCATCCACCGGTTTGAAGAGGGAACGAGCAAACAAATAGGAGATTTATACCATTGTTTGAGCTCGATTTATTTCATACGCCGTCTGGGTCCTGACAGGATATTGAAAATTGTGATAGGTTCTTTGTGATAGTTTTAGAACTTGTGTTGTGACGAAATTGGTAGTGCTAGAGTACTCGTAACTGGCCCTATATATACTACGAAGTGCAAAATTCAAACTCTTTTCTTGCCATCCCTGTCTGACGCTAATCCATATCCATACTAATATTCTAAATGCGAAAGTGTGTGTGTTTGTATGTTTGTTCGTCTTTCACGTCGAAACGGAGCGACGGATCGACGTGATTTTTGGCATAGAGATAGTTTATGGGCCAGAGAGTGAGATAGACTACTTTTTATGCCGGTTAAGTGCACAGTTCCCGACTCCCGAGGGAACTGCGCGAGCTAACCGAAATCCAGGACGAAGCCGCGGGCAAAAGCTAGTATTATTTAATACAAGAGTGAGAGGGACGGTACGACACGAACTTCGATTTTCGTTTTTCGTGGTAGCCCCCCCCCCTCCCCCTCCACTCTGATATGATAAAGAGCATTTTTAACCCCCGACGCAAAAAGAAGGGTGCTATAATTATGACGCCAATGTCTGTCTGTGGCATCACAGCTCTCAAGCGGAGTTTCCCTGCGGTGGTTCTTAGCTATGTTTAATTAAAATCGTTAGAGCCGTTTTTGAGATATTCAACTTTGAAATGTCAATTTTAGAGGTTTTCAACTTTTCTCAGGTAGCTAGCTCATAGATATGTACATATATTTATTCCTTTTACTGTACAATATTGACGTTAGGTAAATGCAAAATTATCACCTTTTCAAGTTCTTTTTTGATCGATTTTTGACGGTTCATCATTTATTAGTAATTTTTGAAGAAAAAAAGTAATTAGGTACCTATGTCATTGTTGTTTTAGACTGCCTACCTACCTACCTACCTTTAAAAAAGGTTTATTTACAGACTCCTACATGTTAAATTTAATTAACCGAGATGATAAATACAGTATTCCATATACCGTAACCCATTTGACAAAATGTACGTAATTTCCTTCATTACCTTCCACAGCTCCAGTTCCAACAAGTTTCCTTTTCAAACTCCTCATAAATTATCGCGCAATAATTATGTAATTGTAGACCACGTCGGCGCTCATTGTTTTTAGGAGTTTAAAGGAAATTCACAATAGATGTTTTTCCGCTGAAAGTAAGGTAATGTTTAAGTTGGCACACATGTTGGATTTCAACATACATGTGTTCGGTGTATTTGTCTAGCGGCAGATATAGGCCACGTCTATCATGATCATGGTAGCGAGTATTTTTTGACCAAAGACAATGACGGAGGCGTGTACAAATGGGTAGTCATTTAAACATAATATTAGCCTTTATTTAACAATCTTTCTTACATTATAGTTATAATAATCTTATTGAATGGTTTGACACCGGGACGTGAAGATTGTCTTGCTGTCCATAGGAAGTTTTCTAGCGATGGTTCTTAGACATGTTTTATCATAATCGGTTCAGCCGTAGTTGAGATATTGAACTTTTAAGTGACAAAATCGGGGGTTTTTTGTTGTTTAGTTTAGGTTATGAATTACAGAACCCTACAAAAATCTTTAAATAAGTAGGTATACATAATGTACGTTGCCAAGGCGTCAAAAATATCTACCTATACACCTTTTTGAGACTAATCATAAGGTCGATGTATACATATCTTTGATGCTATGGCTGTATAGATATTTATGCCCTCGCCTGTATTAGAGGTGCGGAATATCAAAAATTCATTTGCGTTAAGATAAAGTCTTATTAGATTCACAAAATCTACAAGCTCTAGACAATTAATTTTCACGGTCACGTAATGTTTCTTAATGACTTGATGTCTGGCACATCGCTTTCCTCCCCCGAGGACAAGGCTTTGTTTTCGATTACACCCTTTTTTTACCAGTAAATTGAATAATTTTACGTTAATGAGAACGTAGTCACGGTCTATGATTGTTTATTGTTTATTACAAAATGGCGGCGGCCAATTGTGACAGTTCTGATACGCGTGACGGATAATTCAATTAGTGAAATGTCTGGGGTAAATGTCAAGGTCGTGTGGGGTTTTAACTATGATTTTGTATTAAAGATGTCTGGCTTTCTTCCAACCAAACAGCCTGATTACTAATAAGGAGACGAAACATTCAAAAAAATTAAATTTATTTTGCAAATTAAGGAAGTCAAAATGGAAAACGGGAGTACTTACTGTTTTAGAGAATTAGCCTAGGTCAAGAATTCTTACAGTTATTTTTCATGTTTGGCCTCAGAATACATCAAAAGATTTTTTATCAGAAACAGCTATTAAGTTATTTGTCATTATTTCTGTCAGAAAAAAAATGACAGTGTGCGTCGAGACATTAGAGTTCAATACTTGATTTCCATGTGATTTTCCTTGAAAACCATTAATAAGTAACGATATTAACTATAGGTACTAATAAGTATAAACAGTGGATACAGGAAGCAGGAAAAGATAAATATGAAATCGATCGCGGCTCCGTTTGGTCCTATGACCTAGAGCGTAGATGGTTTTGCCTGTCACATATTTACTTCCAATAAAAAACCTTATTTTATAAACCACGATAAACGTAAATCACGTCATCAGTTGCAACGATGTAAACAGAATTGAATCAGGCGTAACTTTGCGGAGGTCCATATCAATGAACTAAAAGAATTTCCTTGCTCAACCGCGACCTTACGATAGCTAGCTAAGCTTATGCAAAATATGCGTGTTCATGCAGTTCCTCCACCTCCACCCTGTAAGAACACACACAAACCCGTCTATCACCACCACCAAACCACACTGACGCGTTTCGAACTCAACCAGAGCTCATCTTCAGAGTAACACAACCGTACACCATGCTTAGCATGCTTATGCTGAACACGCATATTTTGCATAAGCTTAGCTATCGTAAGGTCGCGGGTGAGCAAGGAAATTCTTTTAGTTCAGAATATATCAATTGTCATTTGAATTAAACACATGCGTGCAAAATATCTAAAAGATCAAAATGTTTGATGTAAAACACTATATAGGCTGACCAGGAATATAAAAAAACCTGACGCGAGGACAGCACTTCTATGTTTTATTGCAACATTCTTTACACTTACTATACGGTACCTACCAGTCATATTGACAACTGTGTCGGTGATGTTATTTAAAGGAATATTTTCAATTCCTTTAGACTTTTTCTATAACAAATACTTTTATACGTTGTGAATTATTTTCCTTCCAAGGCTATGGATAATCTTCGGCATTTTCACGCACACACAAAGTAACACTTTAAAATACGACGCGCAAACAACGTTAAACTTTGACAGCAATAGACAGATGACATTTGAATTTATTGTTACCAGTGCAAGAAATTAGTTCTATTGGTTTTCCGCAATACGGCGAGGTTTTTTATAATTCTGGTCAGCCTTTAAACTATTACACCAATTTGACTGTTAGGCGAAGCATGTACAAAGCTTATTAAAAAGTTTGCATACCTAGATTGTTTTAACAACTAGCCGCCAATAATATTACAAAGCGAGGAGTACGGTATAGAAACAAAAGAATAATCGTGTGTCCTGTCCTGTTATAGCCTTCGTCGGCGCTGCGTTATTTTAAATTATTATAAAAAAAACAATAATTAACACCCCCAAAGATCAGTTTATAGTCGAGATTGGCTCATCATCATCATCATCATCAGCCGGAAGACATCCACTGCTAAACAAAGGCCTCCCCCTTAGACCGCCACAATGAACGACAACTCGCCACTTGCATCCACCGGTTTCCCGCAACTCTCACGATGTCGTCAGTCCACCTGGTAGGAGGCCTGCCAACGCCTCGTCTTCCGGTTCGTGGTCGCCACTCGAGAACTTTTCTCCCCCAACGGTTATCTGTTCTTCGAGCGATATGGCCCGCCCATTGCCACTTCAACTTGCATATCTTTCCAGTTATGTCAGTGACTTTAGTTCTTCGACGAATTTCCGTATTCCGGATTCTATCGCGCAAAGAAACTCCAAGCATAGCTCTCTCCATAGCTCGTTTCGTGACTCTGAGCCTCTCTAAGAGGCCAACAGTCAAGGACCACGTCTCAGAGCCATAAGTCATCACTGGCAACACACACTGGTCGAAGACTCCAGTCTTCAGGCACTGCGGAATATTAGACGAGAAGATATCACGAAGTTTCCCGAATGCTGCCCATCCGAGTTGGATTCTTCGGGCGACCTCTTTGTCAAAGTTGGACCTACCCAATTGGACAACTTGTCCAAGGTAAACATAGTGGTCAACAACTTCGAGTGTATCGTTCCCAACGCTAACTGGCACGGGTGTGACATGGACATTTGACATGATTTGACGAGATTGGCTATGGCAAAGTAATTCAAGTTTTATGTACTTAATTATAATTATAATATTATCCCTAAGAAATAAAGATGCGCTTAAAGCTTCCGTATCGAATTTACAACAGTGTAAAATTGATCTTATCGTATGAGTTAGTCATAGTTCCATTGAACCGAGCGTGGATAATGCTATTGTTATTATATGAAAAACTAGTATATTTGTAACTTTTACTTTATATAAGGTCGTCAAAGGTCATTTTACGCTGTGGTCTAGTATAAATTGACCCTCGGATTGTATTGAACGTTTCACAGCAGATAGCTCTAGATATAAAGGATTTCTTTAAAACGATAAACACTACGATAATGCACGTTGCTTTCTAGAGCGCAGGCGCGTGGGAAAATGTATGTTTGTTCACTAATAGATAAGAAAAAAACTAATATTTACTTAAAGTATTTCATTCCTAGTGCAAAAACGACTGATATGAATATTAAAAGACTCGTAGCGCTGGGTGTTTGTGAAACTTGTGTAATTTTGTTATTTTAAATACCTAGACAGTTTTAACAATACTCCACATCAAGCTTTACCTTAGAAAACGTTTGATAATGTATATTATAGCTACGCCATACGGGATTGGAACCCAGCTAAACTTGAGTGCTATTGGTAAGACACTAAACGTGTATAACAAGAAGTTCGACTACTGTACTTTTTACTCTTCTTGTACAGTCGAGGGCATAAATATTTATACAGCCATAGTGTCAAATATATACACATCAACCATAGTCAGTGGCATAAAGGTGTATAGATATTTTTGACGTCTTGGTAATGTACATATATTTATGCCCTTGATTGTACACCTAGTATGTGCAACATTTTCAAAGTGTAATTGAACGGTTTGTGATTTAATGGATCGATCGCCAGAGCGTCGCACTGCAAGGTAGCCTCGCCTAGCCTTTTACAGAGCCTCTTACATAGTTAATAAATAGTACTTAATTAACCTGCCACACATACCTTAATACCAACAGGCATGCACTTTCGCTTCCAACTCATCGCACAGGAGAATTCGATCCAACGATAAAAGCGCACTTGCAAATTACGTCATCGATTATATCTTTACTTTTGCCCCAAGCAGAGGGCATGAAGGGCTTGATTGGGGCCAATAAAAATATCAAACTTTACAACTTTGTCTTCCTTCCGGCTACAACGATTTCACGATTTGTTAACGCGTTAATGTGCTAAAGGGCGTTGGAAATAATGCTGTGGCGCAGGTATGTAGGTAGGCAGTCGGACTCGCGCACTGAGTGTTCCGTATAAATATTTTTATTAAGTATATGATGTATCTAAAAATTTACGGTTTTCGCAATTTTTCCTTTATCTGTGCTATTAAAATACAAGTTCAAAACATTTAATTCGGACGTTGCTTCTTACCAAATTTCGTTGCGATTTTCGAAAATTTGCGTTAATTTGCGGCATCAACGGCTGTATCTTTTGATTGCGTTGGCTTAGAAGTTTGATTTTTTCACAGCTCCAAGGGACAGTAAACCTGAGTATTTGATATAAATTTCAGCTTGATACCTCCACGCGTTCCTGAGAAAAAGGGTCTTGGGCGTTTATTCGAGCGTTTCAAACGCCTCATTTATCTGGTCACATTTTTTACGAATTGGCTGTAGATTTTGATGTCGTTTTTACAATTATTTGTAAGTGTTCCTGTATTTCTACCAGATAACTAAAAAACTGTATCAGAATTTTCGGCCATTTTTACAGAAAAGTGTCCAGAAAAATGAGACGGTTGGAACGCTCGAAGGCCGTTTACTCTTGACAGACGGACGGACGGACAACAAAGTGATCATATAAGGGTTCCGTTTTTTTCCTTTCGAGGTATGGAACCCTTAAAACATGTAAAGATCTATCGAGTCATTTTTTTCTTGTATTTTGTCGGATAAGTTCTCTTTCTCAATTAGCCTCAGTAAAATTCAGTTAGATACTTGAGAAAGCAACATAAATACAAAATTTTCCGACAAAATACGATGGCAAAACATTGTTCACTACATCTTTAGGTAATTCAGTGTTAGAAAAATATTGATGTGTTACCCGCATGATGGCTGATGCTTGTAAAAGAACACTCCACCAAAATTACGCAGAAAAAAAATCACCCAAACACGAGGTTTGTGTTCTTTAAGCGATATATTTAATGTGAAACAAATAACAAAAACAAAAAACTATGTAACCATAGCAAATTAGCAAATGCGCAAGTGGCGGTGTTGCATGGCGTTCCGTGGATTGAACACTGGATAGCTAACTGTACTCGTAAGGTGTAAATGAGTAAAATTTAGCCAATATCCAATTTTTACTCAATTTTTTAGAAGTCAAGCAAATTATAAAGTTAAAACCATCCCATGTAAAACTACACAAAATGCAGAACGCGGTTCCTATTTACGTATGGTAGATAAGCAAATTCACTATTCATGACAAATTGTATTATTTAAAGATTATATTTAATTCTCCAAGCAGCACGCGTCTTACAAAAGACTTGTTTTCAATTACAAAATACAACTTTTTTTTCACGAACGCAATAACAACCGATTTGTGCTCCATTAAACTATCTAACGAGCAATCGATTAAAGCTCACCTACTAATGGTCTAATTCTTTCACTTTGAGATATTAAAGATAATCAAACAGCCACTAAATCATCGAAAACATTGATCTGTTATCGCTTACATCAGTAGCTGGTGCACCAACCGCACAGTTGCGCACCGTCAGGCCGCTTGTAGACGTCCGTTTTTTCACCGGACAACGGATCGTCTATAAACGGATATCCTTGTGTGCATGTAATATTTTTACCGGATGGATGTCAGCTTCAAGTGTCCGTGATGTACACACATTCGTTGTAAGCGATAACTACAACCACCGCAGGTCCGGCAAAAAAACGTTCCGTTGTCCGATAAAAACAACGGACGTGTACAAGCGGTCAAGCGGGCGATACGTACACTGGCATAGATGACCACTTTTTCTTACGCGTCCGTCGCGTCGCGCCCAGAGGAGGCGGCGATGCATTCGGCGAAATTAAGTCGCCGGACAAATGTCCGGTGCATGTAACAATTCATTGTATATAAGCCATACAACATCGCAAGTCCGGCAAAAAAAACGGCCCGTTGTCCGGTGAAAACAACGGACGTCTATGTACAAGCGGCCTCTTATACTTAACTAAAGAGGTAATTTTAGAGGTAGTAAACAAATTAAAAAAAGTTAAATTAACGTAAATAAAAGCTGCCTTGGTAAGTGTAGGTTTATTTTATCAAAGAAACCCTGTGATGAATACCTACAGTAGGATAATCTTAGAAAAAATGATTAATTTTTTCTAGTAATTTCCAGTGATTTTGCTTTGCTTATCTGAAGTTTACCGATTTAAAAAGTAACCTTTGTGTTATAATACAGGTATTATTTTCAAACTATCTGTGGCACACATAGATCTAGTATGAAAATAATAACTTCCCGGCGTAAATTTCAGTATTTTTATGGCTTTACTGTTTTCAAATATCAACATTTGTTTACGCAAGCCGTTTTCAATTTTCACTAAGTAGTAATGTTTCAAACAGTTTTAACTGCGTTTCATGCCTATGTAACATCGACATTAAGGTACGGCATTATATTTTGGGGAAACGCTACGGGGTGGGCCATGGCTTTCAAAGCGCAAAAAAAATGTATCAGGTCATTGTGTGGTTTGCGGAAAACCGATTCATGCAAATCATACTTTAAAAATCTCAAAATATTAACACTGCCATGTCTGTACATATACGAAATCTGTGTATTTGTGAGAACTAATATGGATTTATTCATGAATTATAATAGTGTACGCCTTCGACACAAACTTTGCATCATGAAGTCTAAAATAGCTTTACTTAAGAAGAGCGTGCTTGGAATGGCCCCCAAAATATATAACAAATTACCGAGGGCTATGCATGACATTGACAACATATACGAATTTAAGAAAAAACTAAATATTTTTTTGGCCGAAAATGCGTACTACTCCATCAGGGAATTTTTAGAATATACTTAAATAGATATATATATATATATAGATTTTGTTTTTAATATGTAATAATTATAAAAAATAGTAAATAGGTTTAAGGCAATATTTGTATGCCCTGGGGCACCACATAGTGAGACTCAAAAAACATAATTTAAGACCAATTAAATGTTACCTATGTTGGACAAATGAATAAATGATTATGATTATGATTATGATTATGATTATGATTATGATTATGATTATGATTACTACTGTTTCTACCTATTGGCCCATTCATGGGAGCAAGTGGAAGTTTATACTGCCGGATTATGGGTGTTCTGTTACGCTGTATTTCTCTGTATGGTTAGTGTGAACCCTTTCGACTCCTACCTGCTTGCTCGATTATTAATTGGACATACGTGATTTCTACAATGGACAGCAATCGTTACTTCAACTTACGTAAAGTGCCCTAAAACATTTGGTTTATTGACAAATAAACTTTGAAATAACTTTAATGGCTACTGTCGTTTTTAGAGATTTATAACAGTTGGTTAACTTGCGCAGGTAGCAATTAATTATTACCGCAAAGTTTTGTGTTTGTATGTAATAATCGTAGAACCCTTTGGCCTTTGACCTCTACGTATAGTTTATCTACGGAATAAATAAGGCATCGGTTCTTGATTACGCATACTCATGCAGTCTCGTTTTTTTTTATTGACTTTAAATAAAGAATGAGTTTCTCTATTCGGAGGTTTTTTTTCAATGATGGCTTAATCGATTTTAATTCAAACTAAACTTGATTTTATTTTACTTAAATATACTGTAACTAGAACACATTTAAAAACCCAGAAAAGAAAACCTGGAGCCGGGGATTGAACCCGGATCTTTGGCAGTCCGGGCGCGTGCTATACGTCTACTACGTCCAAAATTTGCGCCACTTTGGATTCAAAGACGACCGGACGGCTAAATGGTTAGAGAACCTGACATACGAAGCTTGAGGTTCCGGGTTCGATTCCCGCCGGGCGGATATTTGTATGAATAATACGAATGTTTGTTCTCGGGTCTTGGATGTTCAATGATGTATTTAAGTATGTATATATTTATATACTTAATTATGTTTATCCGTTGCCTAGTATCCACAGTACAAGCTTTGCTTAGTTTGGGCTAGACCCAATCAATTGGTGTGAAGTGTCCCATGATATTTATTATCATAAAGACGATCAGACTGTACTTTTAGGGACAGCCACAGACAGGAATTATAATTCTTTATGAGATTTGTATCGTATTGTCATCGTAGTTTTGTTGTAACGTCGAAGTTAACTTGATCCAGCGCGCCGCTGAATGTGTCGGTTTTTAAGGAGGGTAGAATTTGAAACCAATCGGTATTTGCCAGTTACGATGATTACAGCGGCGCAGGAGCTTCTTTACCTATGATTTGCTAGTACTCGTATCCCATTGGCCTGCACAATACTCTACATAAAGTATTTCATTTTAGCACTGTAGGTAGGTATGTTTCATTACATAGTGAGTACATTTCATTTAGGACTGTCATTTCTATATTTTTCTCGCTTATTTATTTATTTACTACTTTTTGCCCGCGGCTTCCCTCGGGAACTGTGCGTTTTCCGGGATAAAAAATAGCTTATGTCACTCTCTGGCCCATAAACTATCTCTATGCCAAAAATCACGTGGATCCGTTGCTCCGTTTCGACGTGAAAGACGGACAAACGTACAAACACACACTTTCACTTTTATAATGAAAATGTGGCCTGAGATATAGCACGGTCGCCTAATAAATAGTAGGTGACACTCTTTCCCGGCTCGGATAATAGCGACATGGAAATACCGACCCTGTTTTTTGTGTACACGGCCATACAAACTGACATGAGCTTCTATGGCGTATACACGAAAAACAGGGTCGGTATTTCCATGTCGGTATTATCCGGGCCGGGAAAGAGTGTCACCCTATCCATTTACATTTGAAGACGGTTAGATTGTAGCGATTAGGATTAGAGGACTTCTGTAGTAGAGATTCAGTCGTACTCGTTTACTTGCTTTGTATACTGTCCAGCAACACTTTGTGCGGAATCTAGATATGTGCACTATTGTGCGTGAAAAATTCTTCTTGGAAGACTTGACTCGCTATTTAGGAAGACGACTCGTTATTTCTCTCGTCAGTATGTTGAAGGAAACCTAAACCAAATCAAAGACAGGTGACGTAATTTGACTTCAATCAAGTTGGACTCTCAATGATTAAAAAAACCTCTCATTTACTTGCACGTATAATTGGCTTTTAAAACTAATTGAACGTGAGATAATAATGTACAGTCAAGTGCTTAATTAAATGATGCTAGTTAGTAACTCATGTTTATCTTAATACAATACAATACAATATAATAACTCTTTATTGCACACCAATACAGTAAACAGTACAGAAAACACAAGTATATACATAGAGATTTAATGTTAAAGTTCTTCACATATAGATGAGATGAGATAACAGCATTTAAAAAGCATTGTTTGCCGAAATACGTAGGAAATCCTCAGATTGTTGTTCATTTTTAATCTCAATTACCTTATTAGTAAAAAAAAAAAAAAAAAACTTTATTGGTAATGTTTATCCATTGCTTAGTAACCGTAACACAAGCTTTGCTTAAGTACTTTGAAACTAGGTAAATTGGTGTTAAGTCTCCCGTGATGAAAAAAAAGGCAGTTGCTAAAATAGTAGGTACTCTTCCAAATTGATTATTACATGACTGCTATATCGTTTTAAACTTTCGTGATTTTCACTCATCGTCAAAATACCATAAACGGGACTTATCACGCTAAAACACACGAGTAATATTTACCTCGACGTTTCAACAACATTACAGTGGCCGTGGACTGAAGTGTAGGGTGTCAAGTCTGCCTAGCAGCGCGAGTCCTTCGAACTACCCACACATACACATACACACATACATGACTGCTGTCTACTCGTATAATTATAATCCATTTGTTCATAAATTATAATATTTTGACCCAAAAGAACGACATAGTTTATTTACCTATAACTTCATTATACATCATATACTAAACTAAGTTAAAATTATAACTAAAAGTAAAATAAAAGTAACTAATAACTAAACTATAACCTAGAAAAAATTGGTAAATGGAACCCCCCGCGGCATGGACCAAAAGATGCTGGCAGCATTTCCTCGCTGTATAGCTATGCTGAAACGTTGTGCGAGGAAACTGCCAGCTCTTCTGTCCCCTGTAATATGAAAAAGTCGTTTAGACAATTCTTTAAAAATATTTTTTGCGCTGGGCCCCCACGGACCTAAGGTCTCAACCCCGAATGGAACAAAGTTGTATTCAGGGCCGAGACCTTTGTATTTGTTTACTTTTAGTTTTTCCGCCGCCTCTGCTGCTACACCAGCTTGATTGGCTGATCCGCGTCTGTGTCCCAAATTATAATAGAAACAACTGAATATCTATTAAACTGCAAATAATCTAAATTCTTAGCTCCATGCGGCTAAAAAATAAACCATATTAAAACTCACTCACTCACTCAGTCTACTCGTGACCACGGCCAATATAATGTTGCCGAAACGTCGAGGTAAATATTACTCGTGTGTGTTAGCGTGATCAGTCCTGTGCATGCTATTTTGACTATGAGTTAAAATCACGAAAGTTTAAAACGTTACATAATTAAAACAATTTTTCCTTAATTCATAGTTAACTAAATCTGTTGTCCAAGATGATCGTGCTTATAAAATCGAGGCTGACTGTACATAATAAGTTGGCAATTAAACAGATGGTGATTGGATAGAAAGCCTTTCTTGGTCACGATTCCGGATTGTTTGATATCGAAGCTATTATTATCAGAATTGTATAGATTTTTTTTTTCTTATTGACGTATCTCTTGAATCATTAATTATTCTGTATACCTAGTCAAGTAGAGCTGGTCGATTTCAGCTCTAAAAACTGAACTAATTAACCGACTTTAAAATCGGAGGGAAGTTCGTTTATTTTTTAGGTATAATTACTGTTAGAGGCGCTATTTTCACGACTACATTTTTATAAAAATTTCACTAGCCCCAGTGAAGTATGTTTGAAAGCACCTCGCCTCATACCTTTACCTTGTCTCATACATAAATAAAACATCATTATCTCATCAGTTTTATGTAGACACAGTAAAATTTAAAATTTTCCAATTTAAAAAAAAACATTGTTTTTTTATTGTTTTGAATTTATGGTCAGACATTTTTTTATATAATGTCAGATAACAATCACTATGGTACAATGCTAAGACTGATCACGTAAAGTACGATTAATAAAAAAAAGTCAAGTTGCCCTAGCATAAGACAGGCTATCATCTTAATGATGTTTTAACATGTCGATTCATTTTATATTAATAACATCAAACAGAAAGTGACCGTAATCAAATGTTTCAAATTGACTCTCCTTTTACAGTCTTCCTACGTATGATTGACAGTGTCTAAATTAATATATAGTTTTAAAACTATCAAAACATTGCTATAATTTGACAACGATAGGTATTTTTACTTTGCTTTCCGCTACTAGAGCTTTAGTTATAGAGAAGCACGGTAACAATAGCCGTCGTAGTTTATTGATATGGAGCTCCGCAAAAACATGTCTAAATTAATTAATTCATCATTATCATCATCATATCAGCCATAGGACGTCCACTGTTGGACATAGGACCTCTAGTTACCTCGGTTGGAAGCGGTTTGCATCCACCGTGAACCCGCGACCAGGTCATACGTCCATCTCGTTGGTTCTCAAAATAATTATCAATTATTTAGAGGTTAGTGACGTTTAAATACATTTCAGTTGACCATTTCACGACATGCAATTATCATCTTACATCATTATCGACATACAAAGTATTGACTAAGTTTAGACGACCAGATAGTTCAGTAGTTAAAGAACTTGATTCTGAAGTTTGAGGTCCCACTGTAAGGCAACACGTTTTCACATAAACCGACCACATTGAAATCGGTCCACCGGTTTGAAAGCTACGATGCCACAGACAGACAGACGGACGGACAGACAGGCAGACATTAGTTTCAAACTTATAACACCCCTTTTTTAAAATAAAAGATCACCGTGCGAACGTCTGGTATAAACTTAAGCTGTGGAAAGTTGCCAGCATCTAATATATTTTTAATGTGGATTTATTATGTTTCAGGTAAGGGATCACAACTGAGCGAGAGTCAATTTATGAGAGCAAAACTAGTGAGAAAATTCCATTAATTTTATGGGAACCTTACACAATTACACATGACAGAAGAATTTATTTTTAATGTTTTGGATTTATCTTCAGCAAAAAATCTTAAGTGTGAATTTTATTTAGTTCTACATATTCCAATTAATCCAAATCTATATACTACTTACTTAAAAAAACAGCGATGTTTTTCTGCCTGAGTTCAAGTGATTATTTATACAAATAGTCTCCTAATATCCTCATGCCTATTAATCATAATCATTTAAATCTTGACATTCGACTCGGAGAAAGGTGTTATGCAATACGACCGCTTAGTAATTATTACCGTTTTCAATTACGGGTTGTTCGGCCAAAGGTCAGATTTTGTAAATGCGTGCTTTGTTCAAATTTGAACATGCTCGGAGTTTAAATTTTGAATTCGATTCGCGAAACAATAGACGCGCGCTTAGTTTTAGTGATCTGTGGTTGGCTGGATAAAAACGATTGGCATTTGTTTATTTAAAAAAATGATGAAGTGAACATCTTAATATTACTTGAACAGTTGATTGATAGTGCCCGGGAGGTACTTATACATAAAAACTCTTTACTTGACAGTCTAAAAGTAAGTAAATTTTAAACTCTCAATTTATGACACAGAACTGATACGGTGAGAGAAATAGAAATTTCAAACAAGCTAAAAAAGAGAGACGCTTATTTAATTCATGATATTTCTATCCTTTGATATTCATTTTGTAGTCGTTAAAGACCAAGATCATGTTTGTTAACCTCTCTTTGAGAACAATTTCCGAAGATCGAGAGATTCTAGCCACAGTATGTGACCTCTTAGCAAGGTTTTTAGAGTTCCGTATTTCAAAATAGAAAACGAAACCTGATAAGGCTCTTTTTCTCAGGTGGAGGTATCAAGCTAAAATTAAAACCAAATATTTAGATCTCCCTTGAAGCAGTAGAAATTCAAACTTCTAAATCAACACGATCAAAAGATACAGTCATTAAAAGGTGTACCATACAAATTGCCGTAACCGAAAAATCTATAGAGTACTTCTGCTTTTACTAGAAACTTGAAATTGGTATGAAGGTAGCTTTCATAGCATAAGCAATAAGTAAAGTGTGAAAATTAATTTATCTTGTCTATCGGTCTAGGTCTACATCCATGAATATATAAACACCTGACTAACCCCACGCTGCGAACATTTTCTTTAAGAGAGGGAATCTGCTAACACTGGATATACCTAGAAATTTGTAGGGAACTTTTGGTGTGCCAGTCCGACACACACTTAGCGGGTTTTTATAACACCAGGATTTATTACTTGACAAAGTTTATCGCTAGTTTGTGGCTCGGCTAACACGTATTGGATGGCATGCTGACATCTATTTATAGTTTGTTAGTTTAGTTAATTAGCTAACTGACGTTTAAACAAACTGCTATGGACTAAATTCGTAGAGATGTTTTTGCTATCTGTGGCCTATCTTGATTTTTATTGATGCAAATAAAATATGTTGCTTTGTTAACTTTCTAAAATAAAACAAATGTTTTATAACAGCTTACTTACTACATAAATATATTAATACTAGAGGGTACTTCTACTTCCACATTCTCATGTTTAGCTCTATAGATCTCATATAGGACAGGTTTAGGATCAGTATCGTCAAAAAAAAAACTTAGAAAGTCGTACAGATAGACATTGGCGACAAACTTTTAACACCCTTCTTTTCCGTCGGTGGTTAAAAACCAGCAAGCTAGACAGAAATTGAGTACAAGTTTTCCGCAGTTTCGAGCACTAGTACGAAGTATTTAATCGAGTGACCCAAGTATCACTTCCAAAGTGAGCATGCAATCTAAGTTGTACTTGGACTGCAGGCAGCCGTATTTGAGCTCAGTCGTACAGACGGCAAAAACCGGTCAAGCGTGACTCTTAATCACACGAGAAGACTTTGGTGTAACGTGTTACCGTACCTACCGAAATAAACTCGTTTCTTATAGCATCTCTGATTTAAAAAACCGCACTAAGGGTTCTGTGCCATTACTATCTATTATACAAAATTACCAAAAAAAAAACACGTTTGTTGTATGGCAGCCCCCTTACATATTAATTGTTTTCTGTTTCTAGTATTTGTTGTTATAGCGGCAACAGAAATATATAATCTGTGAAAATTTCAACTGTCTAGCTATCACGGTTCATGAGAAACAAACTGGTGACAGACGGACGTACGGACGGATAGCGGAGTCTTAGTAATAGCGTCCAGATTTACCCTTTGGGTACAGAACCCTAAAAACTAAGACAAAGAACTCTCTTCTTGACCAGCACAACTCTCGGAATGGCCCTTCGTCCAAATCGTTCCGCCATTTTCTTTTCGTCTATATTGATACTAAATAACAACAACAATTATTTTTTATCCCTAAATCAACTTTACAAATTAGACTAGACTCGATTATTTAGACTTATCCCCTGATTCACATTCCATTGATTAAATTTATTTGACGGATAGATGTGATGCCGTCTCTGTGTGTTTTGTCCGAATAGACGGAGACGGCATTACATTTATCCGTCAGTTAAAATTAATCAATGGGTGGTGAAACAGCCCCTTAACGTGGCAATATAAATAGGTACTACCAAAGTTTGGAGTCAAATTGCGTGCCCACCGGCAGTGTGAATGCAATTCGCATAGTTGGCGGGTCTCCCAATGGCGGACATAAATTCGTCGACATATCTATCTGCAGTTTGTCTAGCTCTAGCATGTTCAAAAACTGGCTATAGTCACAGTAAAGTCGGGGGTGAATTAACTTTTTTGGCATAGTGCTTTATAAACCGTAATAAAATACAGAACTGCCTACATTTGTCTAAAAGCTGAGTGTGATCCTCAAATGTATTGCTACAAAAAACTGTTTGAGACTATAAAGTTGCATGGAGTAGTATAATTTTAAATATTTCGTATTTCGACACCTATACAACCTCCGCTCGCGCCCTGCTCTAGGATGAGTTAAAAAAAGTCGTCTGTCAGTTGCATGCTCAGTGTCATTGTCAGTTTTACACATAATTGAATTTTGCATGGTTATTATTACCGTAGTTATTCGAGCTACTCGAGGTTTTCATCGAATTTTGACAAGTTTTGAATCGTATCTCCTACTTTTGCACTACAGACAGAATTATAAGTCAAACGGCTATCGGTTCTCCAATCTTTTATCTCCATTTTTGTCCACCGGATTTTGAAAAAAAAAATTAATAGGTACTTAATTTTGTATGATTTTTTTAAACATTGTCTGAAAATCACTTATTTCGTATCTCTATTGACGTGAACGATCTAACTTATACGAAATCTACATATTTGGGTTCGTCTTTGAAACTAATTAACACAAAAGTAATGGCCAGAAAACCAGTTTTTTGGCCTAAAATTGTTCAACTTTGATGTCAAATGTCTCGAAGACCCAAAAAATGGTCTCGCTTCAGTAATCTATTAAAATGGTGGTCTATTACTATAAAGAAGCATGGTAATAGTTTAACGGAACTGTTTATATTTCATTCACATTATCATTTATCACATAGGTACCATCAACCAAATAAGTGGTCTATCAATTTTTAAACAAGTTCCTATCAAATTTATATGTCGCTAAAGTCGAACTTTCAAGTTGACAGACACGTGTATTGGCATTATTGTTTTGTGACATGCAAACGATTATCAACTTTAGGGTGGTAGACCACATATTTGGCTGATGGTACACACATTCTGTGGTGGAAACGCAGCCTTATTGAAATACTATTTTTGTCCGCATTAGAAATATTATTTTTGTTATTTAACTACCAAACTAAATAGCGCACTATACATACTTCATATTTAAAAAAATATTCATGTTATACTTTTTAAGTAAAATGTATGGACGTATGTCGTTTAGCGTCGTTCGACGCTAAAAAATAACAAATTATGAATCTCACTTTCTCACCAGTAACGTTAAATACAATATGCCGCGATGGCATCATGTTTGCTTATCGCTTTGAATATTTCCGACAAATATCAAGATTACGTTGTAAATATAGTACGTAAGTCTCAGCGCTGGAATACTTCTCGAGGCGCACGCGCATTAATAGTAACGTCTTCCGAGTTGTTGCGTAATTGTTTTACATGTTCACGAGACGGTAGAGATCGAGATGATCCGGCCGCCATACACACGTGTTTGTCAAATTACAAATATATACTTGAAAGGTAAGGTAATAAACTAAATGTAAACAAAACAACCTCAATTGGTGTCTTAAATATTGAAATTCCCCCATCTATTATTCCACTATCTAAAAATTAATATTTCTGTATTGAAATACATTAGTCTAGTTTGTTTTACAATGATAAGTAAAATGTTTAAAATCCTTGAATGTGCCAAATCTGGCAGTTAAAGTTTATTTACATAAATATAATTATCTAAACCTTTATTTATTTGAGTACTGTACAGTTTTATTTCATATGATTTTGTATTGTTTTTTTTATTTGAATTGGAATTTGGCATGTACCTAATGTAATTTCTTAATGAAATAAATTAATCTTCTCCTGTCTGGTCTAAGCTTTTCAAGTACGGTGAATAATATTTTTGCATCGTACCTATTTCGTCGGATAAGTTCGTATTTAGGTACCTTCTTTTCTTAATTACCTTTAGTAAACTTCAGTACCTAAGTTAGTTGAGAAAACAAGATATATACGAACTTTTAAGGCAAAATGAGATCGCAAAACATTGTTCACTATATCTGTAAATAGATTTTTTATAAGAGGAAGAATAATGACTTGAGAAATTTCTGTAAATAATACAAGTAGGTAATTACAAGATATAGTGGAATCGCAAATAAAGCTAAAGTATTTACTAAAACTTCCTTCTTAAAAACTTAATATAAATTAAATCTAATAAAAGGTTTCCGTGGCATGGTGCCATACACTCAACAGCGTATAATATACGGTGAGCAAGTATTACGATTAATGAAGGAGCCAAGTTAGAACAAGTCAAACTCGAACTTTATCTTTTCTGTTTTTTTCTCCAATTGGTTAGTTCGATGTTCAAAGTCATCTTAAATTGTAATTGCAATACACAAGGGTGCTTGGACTTACCATAATATAGAAAAAAAGTATTCCGAACTACTTTAGTGATGCTTTGTATATTCTTTTAATCATAACACTGATGACATTTTTGACTGTTCCATCAGCAATGTAAACAATAAAGTCAACGGCCAGCCACCGATAAAAGTGCAGTCACGACTTAGGCTACCGGCTCCGACAAACGACTGGGCAATAAATATCGCGGTAACGAGCTATGTTGGTACAAATAAGTTTATCAAACTCGGAAATTATACTTTCCGATTTGTTTTATCTATTGATATTAGTATGAAAAAGCACCCCACAGAACTCATTATAATAATTATGACGAATTATTATTGAACTTATTGAATCAAGCGTTACTTTGCAAAGTTCCATATAAATGAATGTACAAATGGAAAGTTGGCAGCTCAAAATTATATTTCCAAGCAGAAAAATGCCAGTTTGACCACCCAACCCAACCAACAAGGAAAAATGACCATCCTGAAAATTTACATAATGCCATCTTGTCTTACAGTTAAATTGACAAATTTGGTATAAGCTTCAAGAAAAAATGATGAAATGATGAAAATAATCGATTCATATGGACGATTTCTCATTAGTGCTGAATTACAATAGGATACACCTTTGGCATAGTCTGCACTTTTAATGGTGAGATAGGAGTCAATCACGGGTCAGTCTTATGTAAAAAAAAACGATTTGTGTGGCAGCCGGCGTCTAAAAACCCACTTGCAATATACCCGCTTCCGTCGTAGAAGCCACTTGACCCCGTGTTTTTACAAGCACATTATTTAACGTTCCTTAACGTTACTCCGCTTAATTAGACGCCGATCGACGTTCGCCGACGTTAATCGACGATTTATTGCTCCACCTTTGATTCACTGGGTAATTACGTATTTAATTCTAAATGTGATTTATAAAGTTTAAATTACTTTGATGTAAATATTGAAAACTTTTACTTTTTGTAGCTGTGATTGATTGGGGAGAAATGATTAATTTGATACGTGAGAAGTGTTTAGTAATAGATACATCTCCTTTATAACCCTCGACGCAAAAAGAGGGGTGTTATAAGTTTGACCACTATGTGTGTCTGTCTGTCTGTCTGTGTCACCATAGCTCTTAAACGGGTGGACCGATTTGAACGCGGGTTTTTTTTATTTGAAAGCAGGTTTTCTAGCGATGGTTCTTAGACATGTTTCATCAAAATAGGTTTAGCCGTATTTGAGCTATTGAGCTTTGAAGTGACAAAGTCGGGATTTTTCCAACTTTTAGTTGGTTAGGTTATAGGTAGGTCCTGTATGGTATTTGTTATTATAATGAATCGTAGCGGGATTAGATACAGTATTTCAGTTATTAAACTAAGAAGACACATTCTTACTCTAGTCATGGTATCCTAGTGGCTTTTCCCGCGTAGAAAATACGGCCAAAGTTCTCTTATTCAGAGAAGAGCTCTGTGCCCATCAGTGGAACGCATATATGCCGACATTCCCTATGAACAATTCTACATTATTAATTTCTAATGAATTACATAAATTTTAAGTTATTTTTTAAACCTCTACGAAAAGAGAGTTCTAAGTAAATAATAATAATAGATTTATTTTTCGACCAACTTGGATCAAATTGTTAGTATTTAATTACATTTATTTAGTTAAGGTTAGTTAACGTATGTATGTCTGTCTGATAATAGCGTGCTAGCTCCGAACCCCTTTTATTGAAAAGAGATATTATATAATTTTAGTATTTTTTCTTAATGGCATTAATAATTAATTATAAATAGTTAAAACAATGAATGTCAGGAGACAATTGACACCAATTTAATTAGTCCTAAATCAAGCAAAGCAAAACTGTGGGTATTAGAAAACAGATAAAAATATTTAAATAAATAATTAACAGTGGTTCGAAATGTTTACATTCGTATCTTTCATTCATAATGTGCTGCTCACTGTTTGTCTGTGTGTAAGTTTACCTCTTATTATTAGATTGGCTATAAGAAACCCTTTATTAGGGATAAGTTCGCCTTTATACGTAGACTATAGTTCCTCGGTGAACCACCATTCACAAAGAATTATTATAGTACTGCCTCCCACATCGGATCAAAAAACTCGCCTTTGCCGCAAAAAGCAATTATTTAGTACCCTCATTAACCAAGAATGGAATTAAACATAACGGTATGATAATCAGAGTTGCAAAAACAGCCAACGGCACCGTTAACTTGCTAATACTTAAGTTTGGCTTAATTAGCACAGAATACTTACGGAATATTTAATGGCAGTGGTTTCAATGAACCTTTTTACCTCCGCTTCTAACTACACAGCGGCGGTGGTAGCGGAGGAGCAAGTTCAATGTAGTTCGTTAATAGAGAGATGAAAGTTTATTTATAAATTTATCATCAGTTAGAAGCGGCCGGCATCCCCCGTGTACCAACGGCTTTAACCAGGTCGTCCGCCCATCTCGTTGGTAGACGTCCTACGCTGCGGTTACCAATCTGAGGTTTCCATTCGAGAACTTTTCGGCCTCAACGGTCAGCTGTTCTCTGTGATATGTGGCCTGCCCATTGCCACTTCAACGAGCTAATGCGACTTCTCCTCTCTGTGTAATTGTATTTTAATTTTTATGTGCAATAAAGAGTTTACATACATACATACACACATAAATATAAATAGATTAGACACTTTAAACTTGAAAAGCAAGTTTCGAAGTAATTAACCTTTACACGTAAATTACCGTCACAAATGACAAACTCAACATGTAGGTACTCGTACTGTATAAGCACAATGTAAATTTAATTACCAGGCCGTATTCAAATCTGTTAATTACTTCTTTAACCAAGCTGGTAATAATTACACTGCGTAAGCATCTTTATTACACTATTATGTTGGCATTACCTATATTATGTGTATTACCGCATATGCGTAACCATTGTTGTAAAGGTCACTTTTAATCGACTGAGTATTAAAGACAGGTCCATTCTTTTGTGTCAGGTGGTAATTAGGTGCTTTCTTTTTTTTTACTAAGTTGAATTAGGAATGCATGGTGTTTATAAATATCGATATCGATCGGTCTAGAACGCCGATATATCGATGTTTTTTAGTTTCTCGTTATAGTTTGTGTAAATGATTATAAAATCTTAAAATGTCTTTTTAGCTGTATCGATTATAATTTCGTATCTGTAAAAATATTTAATAAATAGCAAATTTGTTGAAAAACATAAAACAGAATTTTATTTTACACCGTCTTTCGATATTTCATTTTAATATGTTGAGTTTTTTTAAATAGATATATAAAAGCATCGGCGGATCTGCGATGATGATAAATAATTGATATTGTTTTGTCACATCCCTAGTTTCAATCGAGTTCTTTTTGAATGTTATATAGCCGAAGATGTTTTTTTTTTACAATAAACTGACTGATAATAAACTGCCGTTTTAAGGTCATTATTCGAACGTTTCAACCACCTCATTTTCGTGGTCATTTTTTTTAATGAATTATATGATATTATCGATGAATTTTAGACGTCCTTTACTATTACTGGATCATCTGAAAACTAACAGAATCTTCTACCACGTCAACAAAAATATGCCCACGAAAATCATATGAAACTAATCTCTTATCTATTTAATTTTAGTTAATTTTTATCCACTACCATGAATCGGATTGACCTGATTTGGTTTATATAATGAAGGTTTGATGATAATGCAAGTTCAGTCAACAAAAAGTATAGTCAGCAAAAAGGCCTAGGTACATATTAATAATAAAAGATAGGTAGGATTCGTAAGGACAGACTATTTCTGAAATAAAATTACAGATAATTACCTATGTAGTTTTCTGCACACTCAAGTACTTTGTCACACACAACATTGAGATAGTTCGAATGTTTTAAATTAGTGACAGTGACAGCTAAGAGGTTCAGATACTTTTGAGGTTAACTGTATTTAATGTCAAATTCGCGTTATAAAACTTAAAAATCTGATGAAGACAAAGGCCAAGCTGCTGCACTTTCAATTTTTACAGCAGATTGATAATTATGATCAGATAATGTTGCAATAAGTAGTGCATAATGCACTCGAAGGCTGCATTCACTAATGGCATTACATTATTCAGAATTATAATTATTATCGTGATAAAACAAACCTTGGACAATCAGCCTCTCAGATTAAGATATACTAATAGACAAACAATAATTGGCTATCATAAATTAGGCAATTATGACATCTACAAAGGCGTCAGAGTTCTTATACTTCATAGATTTACCTACTCCGTCCGCGTAGAACTATACCGCGGGAACTATGCAACTTTCCGGGATAAAAACTATCCTATGTCCTTTCCCGGAGCTCAAACTATCTGTATACCGAATTTCATCTAAATCGGTTTAGTCGTAATGAAGTTACAAACAAATAAACAAACAGACTTACAAACTTTTGCATTTATTATATTATAATAAAGGGATAGTGGGATCTGTGCCTGATATAAATGCCACTAATTTTATTGTTTACTAGCTGTTGCTCGGAACTCAGTCTGCAAAGAATTTGTTTTTCGCTATCCCGCGGTAATCATGCAAGTTATTCCATACCAAATTTTATCAAAAACGGTTTAGTAGTTTAAGCGTAACAGACAACAGAACACGTACGTTCTCTTTATATTAGTGAGATTAAAGATTATTCTATTGTAATTCAGATGCGTCCTACCAGTTTTAACCTACGGAGCCAAAACGTGGACCTTGACTGCGGGGCTAATCCACAAATTCAAGGTCGCTCAGTGAACTATGGAGAAAGCAATGCTAGGGGTTTCTTTGAAGGATAAAATCCGAAATCACATTATCAGACAAAGAACAAAAGTCACCGACCTGGCCACGTCTGTCGCAGGACCGATGAACGGTGGAGTAGACATTCGTTGATTGAAGACAACGGACGGGAAAACGTAGTGTAGGGCGTCCTGAGGCACGGTGGACGGACGACCTTAAGAGGGTCGCTGGCAGCGGATGTATGCGAGGTGCTGAAGACAGAGTGTTGTGGCGCGCCATGGAAGAGGCCTATGTCCAGCAAAGGACTGCTGTGGGCTGATGATGATGATGATGAATTCAGGAATAGGACGGTTGGACTGTACCTATTTAAAGGATCAGTTAAGGAAATGTTCATAACAAGAGCTTTTACAACTGACATTATGCAAAGATGAAACTTTTGTCGTAAAAATAATGTTGGGTAAAATCTAGGTATAAATCTAGCCTAAACGCAATGTCCAGACTCCAGACAGCCCACGCCATTAAAGTGCACAAATCACCTTACACATAACACTCATGATTCTAAATTAAAAGTAAAATCACTTATTTCTGCCACGGCAATCTCTCCCGTGTTCCGTTTACCTTTTGGTTGATAGTTATTTGCCTTACTGAGGGATTTAGGTCTAGTTGTTACGCATGGCCTAGTTGGACTTCGAAGGCTTGCACGCAAATTCCGAAAGGTTGATTGATGAGCGTGGTGTACTGTGCTTATTATATCTACGATATTAAACCTATATGGTGTAATAAAACAAAATTACTGGCCACTTTCTGCAGTGATGTACATTAGCCACTGCTTAAGAAGAAAGCAGGCAATTCAATTATGGAACGCTAGTAGTAAAAGTTTATGAAATGAAGAAAATCAGGTTAAATTTGTGGAATTAACTAGAAGCCCATTTAGTTGTTTTATTGGGGCAGAAACCACAGAACTATCTGTATTAGAGTAGTAAAAGTGATGATTCTGTTTCTAATTATAGCCAGCAATAGTAAACTTCCAGTCGGATTTGATGTAAACCATGAGCTTTTCGGTGAATGAATGAATAAATCGTCAGCAAACCTGCACACACAGCACACAAATGTAAAGAAATTCAGTGATGGTGAGAAGTTCCTGATCCGCGCTGGGCCCGCGTGCGAACTGCGGCCGAGGTCCCCTCATTTAGTTTATAGGCCGACATGATGATAACTATGCTCGGGGTTTCTCTACAGCATCTAATCCGAAATGAGGAGATACGTAGAAGAACGAGGGTCACCGACATAGCCAAGCAAATTAGCTCGTTGATGTAAAAATGAACAGCCATATAGCTCGGAGAACAGATGACCGTTAGGGCCGAAATTTTTTCGAATTGAGACGCGGATCAGCAAGCGCAGCGTAAGACGTCTACCAACGAGAAGACCTGGTTAAAGCCACTGGTGTACGGTGGATGCAGGCCGCTTCGAAGCAATTGGAAGTATATGGCGGAGGCCTAAGTCCAACGGTAGACGTCCTGCGTCTGTTTCAAAAATCGAAGTTCGTATCGTACCGTCCCTCTCGCTCTCGAATCAAATATCATAAGGACCGAACGACAGGAACTTCGATTTCCGAATTTCGTAGTAGCCCTGCTGATACGATGATAATGACGATGGATTTTCTCGTCTGCTGTATGGATGCAAACAGTAATTTCAAAAACCTTTAATTCGTTCGAATATTTAAGCAGCTCCTATTAACCTCATACGTGTTGAAAGCTGTCTTGATACTAATTCCCTCGATAGAGATCTCGAGTGGAAAACTATTGTACCATCCACTTTGTATGACCATTGTGAGGCTCTCCCAGGCAAATAACCTCGTGAGAAACCATTGTATGCAGGAGTAACAGGACCAGGCGTCTTTTATGTAAATGTTTATGGTATGAATATGTAAGTTAATTTGCACTTATAGGAAGTGGGTTTTGGGGTTTTCGTTTTTATTGTGGTTTTAATTGTGTCACCTAGTTTTAAATGATTAGTTCATGTACTTACCTACTACGAGCACAGATCCTTACTACGTTTTTACCTTGCTTGTCACACAGACCCAACTAAGTAGGTACACCTATCACAAACTCTAAATAAGCCTTAACGCGTTTCAAACTCTATACTTATGAGTTATTTAATACGTATAGATAATACAAACAAACAATATTAGAAACAAAAAGAGCATTAGCATTCGCGTATGTTCGTTGTTATCATTTATTTAAACAAATCGCATTATTGTAAAGGTACAATTGAAGTACTTATACTAAACTATCCTAAAAATAACTTAATCAATTTCCTTGCTATCTGTGGGCCTCTATAAACCTAATGACATTTGTACTCCTAAACGAAAGGAATTGTGTATTTTGTCTCGGTTAATTCGAACACGATGTAACGGTTGTATATTCTAAATTTAAAGAAAAACCGAAAGCATCAAATGTAGTACTTAACCATACTAGTAATTTCATTAACATTAAACGAAAGGCATGATTAAACAGTCCTTCAGACAGACAAACCCACTTCATTATAAATCTAAATCGAATCGAACTCAATGACATCCGTCGCGATTAATAAACTAGTCCAGAACCGTAGGTATATTAATTGCTAATACAATTTTCTCTGTCCGCCATAACTTATACGTATAACGAGGCTTTCATGTCTGTCTGTCCTGGCGACAAGTTAGCCAGGAGTAATCTTTGTGACATACTGCTTGGAAGTGCGATCAGCATGATTCTTCTATACCTATGTTTATTTATTGAATCATGCATTAGGTACTTTGTGGACGTCCATATCAATAAACTACAAACAATTTGCTCACCTGCGACCTCCTGCCAGACCACCTGCGAACAATGTGTGTCATGCAGTTCCTCCACCTAAACACTGAATAACACACAAATAACGCACACTCAATTAGGTATCACCATCACTTTTTAACACTGACACGTTTCAAACTACAGCTCATATTCAGAGAGAGATGTTAGACGACTGGTGAACACGCATTTCTTGCATAAACGCATGCAAGAAATGCGTGCTTTTCATATATATCGCAACATAGCATAGCAGCCACTTGACAGTCCGACGATCCAAAAGCAAAATGCTTCAATCCGTCCATGGATACTTTAGAGTCCCCTGAAAACCTTGATTTTGTGCTCAAATCTTATATTATAAGCTATTATTATATAAATAGTACTTGAATGAGTAAACATTAATTAACGTCACAGTATTTTTTCTTTATTCAAAACCTTGTAGTTAGTAAATCGTGTATGCGCGGCGCGTTGCGTCCGTCTATAAAAAAAAACCTGGCCGGTTTGAGGCGGTTTGTGGTCGCGCACTCCGGACTGTCAAGTGGATAGTGGATAGTTGTGTTGCTCTGAGGATTTGCTCTGGTTGTGGATAAACGCCGCATTGTAGTGTAGTGTAGTTTATCAATACTGAATCATTTGACGACCGGATAGTCCAATGGTTTTGGGACCTGACTGCTAAGCTTAAAATCCCGGGTTCGATCCCTGTTAGCACATATATGAAAAATACGAGTGTTTGTTCTCGAGTCTTGGATTTTTATATAATACTATATAACTATCTATTAAATAATGTTTATCAATTGCATATTTAGTACCCATAACATAAGCTTTGTATACTTTGGGACTAGGTCATTTGGCGTCAGGTGACGCATGCGTGATATTTTTTTTAACATGTCAAAATTTCAATGGCGATCAATTTGTATATAAAATGTTTGAAATTCGTCATCTGCTTTGGCAGTGTGTCGCCGTTTATTAACCTTATAAGACGGAAACCGTACCATAAATCAAAGACCTCAGCTGCTGCATAATAACCTTTCTCATGTACCTGTAGCTGGTGTGTCTTTCGTGATATATTGTTGTAACGCAATTCTACGGTGGTAGGTCCCTCATAATCATCATCCAGCATATATACGTCTCACTGCTGGGCACAGGCCTCCTCTCAGACTAAGAGTACTTGGGCCGTAGTTCCCACGCGGGCCCAGTGCGGTTTGGGAACTTCACACACACCATTGAATTGCTTCGTTGGTTTTTGCAGGTTTCCTCACGGTGTTTTCTTACACAGTAAAGCGGTGAATTTCAAATGTTATTTCGCACATAAATTAAATTAAATATTTTTTTTTTAAACTCAGAGGTGTGGGCCGGGGTAGGTTCCTAACACAAGCTTTTTCTGCTGACGGTATGTCATATATATGAGTTCTAATATCTTTATTTATGTAACCTTTTTGTTTTTCCTTTTTGTACAATAAAGAGTATAAACAAACAAACAAACAATTCATGGGAATTCCCAGGGGAATTTTCGGAAATCTCCTCTCCTCTCGGATCCAATGTTTTATCAGTGCGAAGTCGCGGGCCTTGTAAGTTCATATAGGTAGGTAATATTAGTTTGTATCGCTAAGCTTTCTGATAGCTTAATAAATAGTAAAGCTAGATCGCGGTCAGCGACCGGCCGCCGATAGTCATGCGCCCACGCATCAAGGACGCGGCACGCGACACGCGCCTTTCTATGTACTGTTGATGTTATTTATCGAATCATAGCCTATACCGCTAAGTGCAAAATTCAAAGTTTGTATCTTGCCGTCCCGCTGACGCTTATATTATTTAATATGAGAGCGAAAGGGACGGTACGTCAAGAGCTTCGATTTTCGAATTTCTTACTACGAAAATCCCTTTAGCGTTACTTTGCGGAGGTCCAATATTAATGAACGAAAACCAATTTCTTTGCTCACCTGCGACCTAATGATAGCTATGTTCATGTGGCTCATCCACAATCACACAAACCCAACTGGCACCACCAGCTCACTACACTGACATGTTTCGAACTCGGTCAAAGCACATCCTCACAGCAAAGTTTTAAAGTTTTTTAGAGCACGCTTGTTTAGGCTGCAGGGCACAGCCCTCCTCTCAGAAGGAGGGCTTGGGCCATAGTTCCCACACGTTGCGTATTGGGAAATTCACATACACCACTGAATTTCTTTGCAGGTTTGTGCAGGTTTCCTTGCGATGTTACCCTTCACCGTAAAGCTAGTAGCAAATTTCAAATGTAATTTCGCATATTAACTTACTTAAAAATGGGTTGATCATTCTGGTGTCTTGGTTTTTAAACAAGAAAATACAAGAGATGGATAAGTCACCATTAATTTTCGGTTTCCCTAGGTAAGCTAAGTATACCTATGACCATTACCAACCTAACACCTCATGTTTCACAGCTTAGAGAAAAACAGATAGTAAATTAGCAAGAGGTTAATGAAAACCACCAGTTTCATCACACACCTCTCACCGTTAACTCCGTCTAGCCAGCAAAGATTATCTGTCTAGTATTTAAGCTGGTTTGTAATTGAATGCTACTGGGAACAGGCGTGTTGGTTAATTCTGTGAAAATGTCTAGTTAACACATTCTGCGCCGGTAAATACTGGTTACATGTGAAGGCGACCGACTGGTTTTTAAGACAAGCATTCGATGTGTTATGTTGGTCTAAGCCCAATGAACATGGCATGCCAAGTGTCAATGTGGGAGCAAATTGCGATCGTCGCTTGTTTTAAGGGTCGATTATTCGAATGTTTAGGTACATATTTGATTTGATTTACGTGAGCACATTTTTGTTGACATGGTAGAAGGAATCTTACCTACAGTTTCCAGGTTATCTAGTACAAGTACAGGTTGTCTAAAAAATAATCCAAAATGTCATCAAATTCTACAGCCCATTCATAAAAAAAATGTAACCACGAGAATTGAAGCGGTTGTAACGCTAGAATATGAATAATGTAATACATTCATTGTTATGTTAATCTACCATTATCATAACATTTTGACGTGGCCTAAATAGTTCGTCTGCAAACATTACCGTTTCATTAGTAACTTCTTCGCTAGTCTTTTCCATAGGTACTAAATACTTACGCAAAAACCAAAGAACTCAGTAGATTCAATTTTTATACTCGTACCATTCTTAAATTTTAGGAATGTAAAATACAATGAAGAATCTGCTCCAAGAAAATGGTGGGGCGATTTGGACTGCGAAGACCGTAAGTTGTGGAGATTAGTTTAAAGGAGAGTCGTTTTTCCATTTTTGGGACATATACCAGGCAATAAGTAAACAATAATGAAATTCCTTGATTTTAAAATCAAACTTTAAAGCTTACTGTTTTTACAGTTACTGCGTTTAAACTTACTATTTAAAAAGAAAACAATGGTATCAGGTGTAAATTATGGCAACGTCTATCCTATTGCGAAACCTTAAATTTACTCGTGTAACCAAGCCCGGAATTTTCACGGCAGTTTTGATCTGTCATTGTGACTTCTCGCTTATCGACTTCCAATATTCAATTTCAACATATCGATACACAACATGTTAAAAAAAAAGTAAGGAATTAGACGGTTTTATCGTTAAAAGAGCGATCTCTTCCAATTAATTTTTGAGCATCGAAATTGTGGCATATGCAATACAATGAAACAGTAATAAGCTTAAAAATTTATTTAATGATTCGATGTTCGTAATTCAAATTTATACAAATTACATTTCGTAAAGCTTGAGAATTTTAGTGATTTTCTTGGCAATTAGTAGCCGTTTCAGACAAACTCATTTCATATCATACATGAAATTAGATGACCAACGAATAGTATACGTAATTGTTTTCATACATTTAATATGTCAAAATAACAATTTATTTAAGAGTCTGTTTTAGTCAAAGTTGATTAATATAAAATATTAAATGTTATACGATAAGAGTCGATAAGTGAGAACTCACTATGACAGATATAAATAAAAATGACGCGAAAACTCCGGGCTCTTATACCAGTCATTAGGTACAGTAAAATTTTCTTCTGGCTGTACACAAGCCTCCACAAATGTAACACAAACATTCTCCAACTCCCACGGTTACCAAAACCAATTAAGCAAAGCCATAATCCACGGCGTTTTATGATGTCACAGTTCAGCGTATTATCTACAATTATGCAGCGTATGCAATTTATTGTGTTTCCTTTGTCGTGACTTGCTGCGCTTTCTACGAGCCCTGTGCTCTATGGCTTGCTGGCGCACTGCTGTAGGTTAAGTGTTTGATATCTAGACGTCTACTTGCTAGCGAGAGTTTTTGCTAACATACACACAATTGTTGGATGCAGTTGAGTTCATAAACTTGTGAGCAAACATTTGATGAAAAATATCTGAACACGACTCTATTGTGAACGGCGTAGAAGCGTGTCAGATATTTTTGATCAAATTTTTGCTCAGAAGTTTATGAACTGGACTGTATAGTCGCTATCATAAATATCGCAGCTAGTGCTCAAAAATATTCAGATATTTTTGAACACGCATATTCGATTGTCAATTGTTCAGATATTATGGGGACGCATCTTCTCGAGTAATACATACGATTGTTATGTACAGTCGAAGTCAAAGATACCTTTGCATTTTATTACCTTGTCACTTTGCCTCCTGACAATCTCACTAATATAATAAATGCGAAAGTTTTTAAGTCTGTTTGTTTATTTGTTTGTTACTTCATCACATCAGTTTGCACCCCGGGGAAGGACATAGGATTAGTGGGATTAGTTTTTATCCCGGAAAATTCCATAGTTCCCGCGGGATAGTTAAAATCAAATTCTACGCGGACGGAGTCGCGGGTAACGGCTAGTGTTATATAAAAGTTCTAACATGAAGTAACAGCAACAAGGTACTAAAGTGTAAATATCTTTAACCCCGACTGTACCCACAGTCGCAATCGTAAATATCGCAGAGGTCTAAGTGCTCAAAAATATCTGAACACACACTTACGCGATTGACCGTAAATACGTCAATACATAATGCTTTCATCTGAATTATTACACGCCAAAAGTCAAAATACCGAAAGTACGGACAGGGTTTAAACCCCGCATCTTAGGCTAAGTAATAAGTACTCGTCAAGTGTACTATCAAATGCACCGCGGGCTCCAACCAAAGCACCTAAAAATGGTATACAAATAAAAATTGGATGATAATGCAATTACAGTCAACTAAAAGTAAATTATTTTTTCAAAAAAACAGTATTTTTACTATGCACTTTTTGAGCGTTCATAAATTTTGTGAAAATAACATTTGCCGCCATAATTCTTGAAATAACTTCATGTCTTTATACGAGTATGCTTGGTGCTTGTCTCAGACACATTTATTTGCAGACATAATTTTCTTTTGGCATAATAAACAGTTCAAACTCGCATTTTTAATTAAAACGTCTATAGCAATATATATATACAATTATACAGCCTGGCGGGGCGTCTGTCTGCACGCTAACCGTTAAAGTTCGTTTACAAATGAGTATTTAATATTATCATCGTCATAATCAATACTCATCATATCAGCCATAGGATGTCCACTGTTGGACATAAGCCTCCCCAGTAGACCTCCAGTTGCTTTAGTTAGAAGCGGCTCACATACACCGTGAACCCGTGGCTTTGACCAGACCTGGTTAAAGCCATCCGTCCATCTTATTGATGGATGTCCCATGCTGCGCTAGCCGATCCGCGGTCTCGATTCGAGAACTTTTCGGCCGTAACGGCTATCTGTTTTCCGTGCTAAACAAGAGTAGGTATACTTACTGGTTTTTAAAGGATCGACAACGCACATGCCAGTCCTTTAGTTCAAGCCTCCATAAACGGTAGTTCATATCATTTTCATTTATTTATTTCACAAACAATACATTTATTTATTTGTGTTTGAAATTATGTACAAAAAATTTAAATTAAGTTTACTGCATAACAGATTTTTCGATAACTGTCAATAATTTTATCTCAAATCATCAACTAATATATTGATAACAAATGAAAAACATTTTTCAAACGAGAAATCTTATTATTGTATAATTTATTTTCTCAAATAATGAAAATAGGATGCGCAATTGAAGTATAATATTCACTGATAAACGTTGCACTTGTCTTGATGAATGACGATACATCGATCGCTCTTCCAGGGCGTCATGGACTGGTTTACAAAACTGTAACATCTATTAAGTAGTTCTTATTATTGAATTGAATAAAGCACTTAGATTCACAATTAAATAAATAAATATTTTAAAACACCTTTAATACCCTGTAACCTTGCTCGCAAGCACCCATTATCGTGGTAAGCAAAGTAATAAATCTCCAACTTAGCAGATAGCTTTGTAATTTAATTGCGCCCGCTTATGGGCGGCTATTTCGTTGCTGATGGTTCAATTATTTTTTAATGCTTGCAGTGCTTAATAATAGTGTCTTGGAAGCTAGGTCTTAAGGTTTCTTGCACATAGTATTTGTAGGTAATGTCTGAAGATAGCATTGTCATGTTAAAGTTTACATGTATTTAGACGACTTGATAGCCTATTGGTTAGAGAACTTAGAGAACCTGACTAGGAAGCTGGAGAAGTAAAGTACTTACCTACATACCTAAGTGTAGGCTTGAGGTCCCAAGATTGATCTCAGGTGGGGGCAGATACATTTTATGAAATTTATGTGGCTGAATATTTTGTTGCAGTCAGTTGGTAGTGTCCAGTAATTTAAGGTTGTAAAGGAACTTCGCATCTGCCTTCGTAAAATTTGCGTTTTTTTAATTTGTTTTTGTGTTAAAACCAGTTTCGACTTGACAGATTTGAAAATAATTATCCCGGCTAGCACTCTTGAGTTTTTCGAAATTCATGTGCGAAATAACATTTCAAAGTGAAACGAGTGAAGTGAGTTTGGAAACCTGCACAAACAGGCGAAGTAATTCAATGGTGCGCGTGAAGCTCCCAATCCGCACTGGGCCCGCGTGGGAAACAGCCATTCAGACAGAAGGCCTGTGCCCAGCAGTGGGACCCAATAGCCTGGGATGACGAAGGTGCCCTAGATAAACTTTCACGCTAATTACTAATAGCATTAGTAACTTTCGTTCGTAACCTTTATCTGTGCCGCGGGCTTCATCATAACTTGAGCGGAACCTCCAAATGTTAACGTGATGTATGCTGTTACGAAACGGTGTAAATGAGAGCAGACATTGGTATTTGTTTAGCCATATGGGCTGCGTTTTAACCAGATTTTAGATAAGTGAGTAGACAGATTTGTGGTAGACATTTGTTTGAGTAGGTACTGTTTAAGAGAATCCGTGCGCAGGTTTGGCACTCTGTGGCAGGGGTTCCGGTGGTATGGTTGGAGGAAATGTCATGTCCCTCTTGGCACGAGTCGTTACTCATTTAAATTGTATGACTGTTGTGTTGTTTTTATAGTTAAGGCCTTTTGAAACTGACATGTTCATTACCTTTTGATCAAAGTTCCATAATAAATTAAGATTAAAAAAAAACAGAGATGCGCGAGGATGTGTTGCGAGGAATGTGTTTCAGCTGTTCCCACCAGAGCGGTGCTGTGGGAGGATAGGTAAATGAAGCGTTTCTATTGGTTCATAAAGAACACATTCCATACAACAAATCCTCGCACATATCTGGTGAAAACACAGCCTTAACCGCCGCACTCCCCAGAGTGCAATAAAAAGGACTACTTAAACCTCTCAAGGTTTAATAGTCTTTTTATTGCATTCTTCCTCTTTAGTCGATCCACCAATGTTGAGGATCATGACCCCGACAAACTTCATTCGCAGTCTTTCTGCCCGGTGGATCGCTGCACCGATGGGTATCTCTAGATTTTCGAAGATCTCGTCAAACCATATCTTCGGACTACGTCCTCTTGGTCTTTTATACTTAATTTGCATTTCACCATCAGTTTATCCAGATTTTCGGAAATACGATCAATGTGGCCGAAATACTGTAGAACTCAAGCGATAGTTAAGCTACTCAAACGATCGTTGTGGAATGAGGGTTTTTGACAGGTGAAATATCGCTAGATGGCGTTAGTTTTGCAGGTGGTAGGACCTTGTGCAAGGTCCGCCCGGATTGCTACCACCATCTTGCTCGCTAATCCTGCCGTGAAGCAGCAGTGCTTGCACTATTGTGTTTCGGCGTGGAGAGTAAGACAGCCGGTGAAATTACTGGCACTTGAGGTATCCCATCTTAGGCCTCTAGGTTGGCGGGCGGTGGTGATCTCTTACCATTCAGGAGACCCACTTGCTCGCTTGCCATACAGTCGAATATAAAAAAAAAATAGTATTGTGAGGTCCGTTTGACATTTGCGTCACGTTCGTGATTGGTTAACTAAATGAGCCAATTGCAAGCAAGACTGAAACGTCAAACGGACCTCCCGATCTTAACGGTATCTAGCGATATTTTGCCTGTCGAAAAACCCTCATTTGGTAGAGAAATCATTTTGAGACCCATAGAAGGGCATAGGATAGTTTTTATCCCGTAACATAGTTTAGCTCTTTGCAGAAGAAGCCACTAACAGCCAGTTATCTTTCTAAGACTAGCTAAAATTTCCGTCGCTTTCCGTTTTAAAATGTGCGTGCTAGAGAAACCATGAGCGAAAGCAAATTTTTACCAGCCGGAGGGTGAGACGTTTTAAAAGAACCCCTCAGCAATTTGCAAATTGAAATTCCACTTTAAAATACGAGCTGCTACTTAAGCTGTCAGATTTGACGTGAGAGTTCGTCTAGCGAAAAAAAAACGAAGCCAGACGTCTTAGAGACATGAATTGATAATCCTCAATAATATTATAAACGCAAAAGTAACTTCCAAGCTATACAATACAATACAACACAATAAATCTTTATTGAACACCAAGATATAGTAAGCAGTACAGAAAACACAGGTACTATATAGAGATTATGTCCAACTTTAACAATTCTATCAAACTCCAAACTCATAAAACAACATTAAAGTTTGAGTTCAGTAGCAAAAAGCCATGCTTCATCGAAACCGCAAACCACCGTCGACAAACATCGTAACTCCTGCTTTGCTAGGATTTATCGTTAGCTTTGACATCCTTGCTTTAACTAACTTTAACTTTGTCCAAAAATCTGCATTTAGTAAAAATATTTTCATGTTTTCAACATAGAAAAGTTGAAAACCGCCACTGGCATTTCCAAGATATATAACATATATTATGTATTAATAATAAATAATAATAAATATCACGGGACAATTCACACCAATTGACCTAGTCCCAAAGTAAGCTTAGCAAAGCTTGTGTTATGGGTACTAAGCAACGGATAAATATAATTATATAGATAGATACATACTTAAATACATAGTAAACACCCAAGACCCGAGAACAAACATTCGTATTTTCATACAAATATCTGCCCCGACACGGGAATTGAACCCGGGACCTCAAGCTTCGTAGTCAGGTTCTCTAACCACTAGGCCATCTGGTCGTCTAAAACTAATGTATTATTTTACTATTTTCATGTTCATGTATTTTTTGTGTATTTGTGTGTAGTTGTGTAAATTTTATTGTATTTGTGTGTCTTCCGTATTAGTGAATAAAATGTCTTCTTTCTTTTCTTTCTATATATCTACGTTTAAACTGATTTTAATTAAACTTAACTATGAACTATTTCAATTAAACTAGCTTTCGATTTAAAAAAAACGCGTCGAAATCGGTTCAAACGTTTGGGAGTTACGATGCCAGAGACAGACACACAAACACACTTGATGTTAGGCATTAGCAATGCTTGATGTTTTCGATGTTCCCGCGGGATAGGGTACCAGGCAGCAGTCTTTTTTTTTTAGGTAAAGCCTCGAACTTACACTATCTAATTTTTTTCTAAGAATGCAACAGGATCTGTATTGTTCCGAAACATAAACATTATTAACACATCAACTGCCCTCGGTAATCTGACAGAGCTCAAAAAATCTTACGAATATGTAATTAACATCAATTTGAATTAGTATTACTTGCATTACTTACCTTTTTTTTGTCCAAATGACTGTCTGGAAGAGATCACCTTTAAACGATAAAAGCGCCTACAGTCTACTCTGCATTTTATCATTATTATTATTAATAACTCAACTGTGATGTTTTGTGGTGTTTAATAATGAATATAATTGTATTATATTGTTACACTTAACACGACACACGCAACTTGAATTTAAATCTATGAAGCAATAAACTACAAAGTTAGTGCCTAGCCAAGTTAGTTTATAATTATTACCGGCGTAGTTACAAGATTTTCGCGTGCACACAAACCGTCCATCATAGTTAAAGGCTATCGCAAATCTAAATGCAGTCTATTAGAATAGCATGCTTTATAAATTTAAGTTGAATTACGTTTTCACACGTTCAAAAAGACTGGTCTAGCTTTGCAACGTTTCGTGTTACACAAAATGTATGAAAAATGTTACTTTTAGGTTTCCGTTGTATACAAGAAATAAAGCCATTATTATTTTCTTACCAAGAAATGAACCCTTAATTACATTAGGTAATTATTGGAGCTTTACATTGAAATTGTAAAGTCGTTTTTCATGTTTATGGTAATTTCTTTGGTTAGCACTGTAATTTAATTCTTTCTGCGACTAGGAAAGTACGATAGGCTTAACTTTACTTCTTAGTATAATTTAATTACCTAGGTAAATACAACAGAGAAAGTGGTACTTACTAAAAGAATATTTTCAATTACAAAAAAATATTGGCGATGTAAGATTTTGATAGAAATCTCCCTACATTACTAAAGAAAAAGCAAACCGTTTATTAATTTCATAAAAATAAACAAGATATTCAGACATTTTCAACACTACTTTGTAGCACTTTCTGCTCAGTAAGTTGGTTAAGGTCTCAGAAGTAACAACGAATTAGTTTCTACACGAGTCACGCCTGCGCTGGGGTGGCAGTTGACAATCTGACATTTTGCCGACTTGCACCGTGTAATTAAGAATGACTGGAGAAGCTGTCAACTTTAACATTCTTGGCACAGCGTGTTAAGTCACGAGAAACTAAAGATTTAAAAGGAATAAAAACAAGAAAATAATGTATGCAAGATAGTAGATGCCTACTTATAATAAAGGATGTTTAGCTTCAGAACACAAAATATCGGTAGCTATTATAATAGGTTATCGTTAGGTATCTTTTTAAAATGTTCATCCATTTTTTTGTGATTTTATTTTACAAAACAATCTTAATGTTTTGTTCGCCAAATTTGTCTACAATTTGCAGTTAAACTCAAAGTTCACTCCTTTAATTTAGTTTTTTTTTGTAACAAATATGTTTTGTGACTAATTTGAAACACTTTGAACTATCCCCGTACTGTCATTTACTTTGACAAAGTGAAGTTAACTTAAACTCGCTAAAACTAGCCACTTTTGAGCTTGACTGTACTTGCTTGCGTATTTTTATTTGCAAAATGTAACGTAAGATGGCTTTTAAAACACCGCTTTTCGCTTTTCTTTTAACACGTCAAACGCTTCCCCCTTTCCGTCAGTCTGACTTGTCAGAATCGCTGATAATTGCACCGGGAGCAGATTTAGGGTTAACGGTAATATACGGGATTAAAAGTGGCTGCCACTGACACACGTGACGGGTTCTGTTTTCAGTAAAAGTAATTATAATCCTTCCAAATATTATTTAGAAATATCCATAAAAAACAATTGCATAATGTGGTAAGCGCATCATATCAGAACGGCTGCACGTATTTGGTTAGGTAGTTCTTTTTGTTGTATTTATAATTGTCAGAACAAGGTTTAAGTAGGTACTTACACCCATGTGAAGCCAGGTTGGGAAGCAGGGAAGTGGGAAGTAAATATAACATTATATTAATGTTTCCATTAAATATCGTCTAAGTATGTTTCTATCTACGTATGTTTTGGCGTTGTGAACAAAATTCTCGTCAGATTGTATGATGGTAACAGTATTCGGATGAATTTAAAATAACCTTGTCCACAACAGAAATCACTCTACAGGCGAATATTATCCTTGCTTATTAATTTTATGAGACAGTAAGGGCGAGACTGCAAAAACAAATAATTTAGAAAACTATTGCAAAATCTTTTCAAAGCATATTATAAAAACTGTCTTAAAATCTGACAACTACAACCTTTTTCACAACCCAATTTAAACTTTCCGCTATGCATTTCAGAAGCTTCTATAGTTCATTCCATATAAAATCCGGGAGTAGATTATATCAGGCATTTTTGACCTATTAAAATGCGTCCAGTCGATTGTTCATTTTTTTTACTACTCTAAAAAATAAATAGTGTCCCACTGCCAAACTGCTGTAAAGGCCTCTCCTCTTCATCTCCATACCTCCTGGTCCCGGTCCAGGAAAATTTCAAGCCAATAAAAACAATAATTTTAGACTACAACCATTTTTTTATATGCCTACTGAGTTTATAAATAGAAAAAACGTGCAGACATATAAACGACACACTTGAAGCGCATTTTAGAACAAAATCGCAAATTGTCTGCGAAGAATTCATTTATTTGAGTTAGCTTGCCTGTTGCACGCGACTCCGTCCGCGTGGTATTTGTTTATCGCTATCCCGCGGGAACAATGCAATTTTCCGGGATAAATACTGTCCTACGTCCTTTCCCGGAACTCAAACTATCTGACAGTCAAAATACCACCAACGGGCCTTATGCTAACACACACGATTAATATCTAGCAAACTAAATTGAAAATACAAACTGAAATATAGATGCACAGAAAAACCAGAAAAATAAGACCAGCACTGGGAATCGAGCCCAGGTCCTCGGTATTCCGTGCCGCGTGCTATACCGCTACACCAATGATGGTCAACGGTGCAGACACGAATTTCCTCTATGCACCTCATATCTCAGCTTGTTTGTTTACTTAAGCAGTGACGCTAGCGACATCTATACCGTAGCCCTCATCGAGAAACTTTTTCGGCACTCCATTGGAACTAACCGCTCACCCGGACAAGAAATCAATCAGTCAATCAATCAAGGTTTCAATTTAGGTTTTACGGGATGACCGTAAAAGTAAAAATTTGGAATTGAAATAAAAAATACAAAAAGATTCCAAAAAAACAATCTTCATCTAGCAAACTATCTGTATGCCGAATTTGAAGTATAGGAGAATGAGGTAACAAATAAACAAACAAACATACTTACCTACAAACTTTCACATTCATAATATTAGTGCGATGTCTTATAACCTAACCAAATTAGAAAAGTTAAAAAAAACGTCGATATTGTCATTTTTAATTAAAATTAAAAAACGGCTGAACCAATTTTAATGAAAACTAACCAACACAAAGAAATTCGCTTTCACGTGAAAAAATACATCGAAATCGGGCCACCCATTTGAGAGTGACAATGGCACAGACAGACATACATTGTTGTCAACATAACATTCCCTCTCCCTTTTTGCGTCGGCAGTTAAAAATGTTTAATACTATAGGGAACGTAGTGTAGAGTATGCAAGGCAAGGAAAGCATCAGTCTTGTCAGAGCTTTGCAAGCTCGCAGCGCTGTTTACTCAAAGTTGGCAGAACACAGCTTTCACGATGGAATGTTATTGAAGTTTGAGTTTGTTTTGAATGACTAATGCTATTGATACGGTGGTAAATCGGGGTGATTCACCCGAGAATATGGGAACTTTGTTTGAAAACCGTGAGTATTACAGTGGAGGAAAATAGAGTGCGAAAACTTGCACGCACCTAAAACAAAGTTCCCAAATCGTCTATGTGGCCCAAACCCTTTCATTCTGAGACATGAGGGCCTACTCTGAAATTCGAAAATCGATTTCTCTCTGTAACACGGTATAGGATGAGACTAGAAAGAGATGGTGAATACAATCGCGAGCTTTAAACCCACTAAACATTTAACAATGCCCGTCTTTAGCATCAATACAAACAAAATCCCACTCAATATTTGCTCCTCCTCTAATTCGAGGGTCCAGTGCATTAGTCACTTACAAAGAGCCTGCGACTGACAGATAGGGTGTTAACCCATAAGCCACCAGTATGTTTAGACCCCTCCGTACATTAGCTTTTGCTCTTAAGATACCTGATATTGAAGGTGAAAGGGGAGCGCGGGGGTGCAATATCGAATGGACACGACACGTACTTGAGTGGAGTATGGGGTATGGTAAGACATCTGTGGATGAGACTTTTCGTTTTTTATGGGGATCAAATATTTATTAAATATTGGAAAAATGACATCATATTGGAAAAACCATCTAAAAGCTTATTTTAAATTAATGAATTTAATCCAATTAAAATACGTGTTTCTATGTTTTAAGGCGAATTCGCAAAACTGTTTTTTACTTTCCTTTGGGGATATTATCTACGTTACTTAAACAATAGTTTTTTTTTAATTCACTTTTAAATTTTTATAACATTAAAGAGCAATATCTTGTAAGTACTTGCTGTTACTCACAACTTCATCTACATTCTGAGGGAACTATCAAAGTGCTCGGGATAAGGAGACCTATTTTTAATTTGATAGAAGTGCCAGAACCAATATGGCGGCGTTTCATGATATGCCTAGGAATTTCATGATTTGCCTAAACGTCACTTATAGGCAAATCTTTAAATGCATGAAATGGCGGCATTTCACGATATGCCTAGGAAATTCGTGATCTAGCGGATTTTACGATCGGCCGCCGACATCGATATCGATATTTATAATAATATACACCTTGCATCTCTAATCACGACTCGGCAGGTCCTCAACAATATAACGTTACCTCGTACCTAATAATGATGATAGTTGCCGCTTTACTTCCATAGAGATAAGACGTGTCCACGCAGTGTTTTGTGCATAACCAGACAAGAAGACCCCTGCCTTACGGCGTTTGTGTGTGGTGCCGGTGTCTAGTTCCGTTGGACGATCGGGTCGGTTGACCAGTCATCGTGACCTATTGTTTACGGGCGATAACACGGGCGTTCGGTGTCTCGCACGACTGGTTTTTGCGGAAAGTGATTTTACCTGCAATTTATAAAACTAACCGTTTGCCGTCGGCCGTCAACCGTTATTTTAGGCCTACAATTTTACAACTAAATTGGTTTTGATTTATATTAAGAAATGAAGCGTACTCCAACGAAGTCTGTCGATCTATCTCCTCTGCGACAGCATTTTGGATCGGATCCAACATTAAACATCGATAGCGATAACTCAAATCCCGATGGCCTCGCTAATATCACAAGAAGAGTTAAAAGGAGGATTGATCCTCTCTCTTCTTCTTGCCCTGAAGGCAGCAATCAAAGCCTGGAGGAAATAAAGTCACTCATTTTGGAGTCTAACAGACAGCAGGATGCGAAGTTTACTTCTCTTAACGCAACTATGGCATCGGTGATCTCACAAAACAGTGAAATTAAAAAGTCTATTGAATTTATGTCACAAAAATATGATGATTTATTGAGCAAATTAAACACACTGCAACAAGAAAACAGCGAGTATAAATCTAAGATCACTACACTGGAAACGAAATTAGAACTCCTAGAAAGACACTCGAAAGCATTTTGTTTGGAAATTAGAAATGTACCAAAATCAGTCACTGAAAAAAAGGATTCCCTATTCACCTTGGTTAAAAATGTGGGCAGTGCCCTTCAAGAAAATATTCAGGACTCGGATGTTCGCGATGTTTATCGAACTAAAACAAAAGAAAATGCGACCGGATCTATTGTAGTGGAATTTACTACTATCGGGAAAAAAGATAATGTAATAAAAGCCTGTAGAACCTACAACAAAAATTTTAAGGAGCAACCGTTCAGTACAACTCAAATACAATGTTCTGGGCCGTGTAAGCCGATCTACATTACTGAAAGCTTGACGAAAAAAGCCCAGCATTTACACTACCTGGCCAGGCAGTTCAAGAAGGCTTACCAGTACCACGGATGCTGGACTTCGTACGGGAAGATATATCTTCGCAAGGAGGAGCGCTCACCGGCAATACTCATCAACTCAGAAGCAGACCTCACAAAATTAAAATGACTAGCCTTTTCTTTAGATCTCGCATTTCTCATAAAAAACTTAGTTTACTGTATTTCTCCTAAAAGTAATAGTTCATTTAACCTATGCATTTATGCATTGGCTAATTTCATTCATGGCATAATTGTAACTGGCTACATTTTGTTTGTTATGATTCTAATTGTAAATAATGTTATAGTGCATGTTAATGAGTACCGATACACACACACCATAATTACATCTACCCTGCATGTTTCGCACAAACTACCCTCATACAAAACCACACTCGCCTCATATTCAAACTACTCCCCCAAAACCAACACACATTACACACAGAAATCGACTCGCCTACAAAATATTATTACTATGTTGAGTGCCGTTACCTACATCATTGACGTCTTGTATTTATACCATCTTGTAAACAAGGTTGTTAATCCTGCGTTTATTCGGAGTATATACGTGTCATGTTATCCTTGCATCTTTTTATTGCACTTACGATACATTACCCTCATCCATAATTATGAATAATCAGTTACAAATAATAAAAGATTTGGATGTGACAGAGGTTGCGTACTCGACTGTCTGTGACATTCAGGACCTTATGAAATATGTACCTATTAAGTCAACGGACCTTACCATTGCTTCGCAGAATATCAGGAGTATACACAGGAACTTGAATGACTTCATGGTAACCATGTCTCTTTTGGAATATGATGCGGATGTACTTATTTTGTCAGAATGTCGGCTTGCTCCCCATAAACCCATACCTCAGATCGTTAATTACTCTTCTCTTGCTACTACCAATAATCTTAACCAAAATGACGGTGTAGTGGCTTACGTTCATGAACGCTTAAAAGCTAATATGCATCAAATTAAGATCTTGCACGCTTCCTGTATACAAGTTATAGTGAACAACACTCTGATACTCGGTATTTATCGTTCCCCCTCAAATTATGATGCGTCAAACTTCATTAACTCACTTAACAATTATTTAGATTCTGTTAAATCATTTAAGAATATCATAATAACTGGGGACATAAATATAAACCTGATTCCTCGACATCAGGAACCCTCGCAGGAAATTCATAATAGAAATTACTACCTGAATATGCTTAGTACTCACGGTATTTTGTCTGGTCACTCTTTGCCTACAAGAGAGGCCAACTGTTTGGATCACATCATGGTAAAAACTGATCGTATTAAAAGAACAGCACATATTGCAGTGTTAAATACTTCGGTGACAGACCACCTTACCACTTTTCTATGCCTAACTAATCAAACGATAAACGAAAATTGTCCCAAAAATTCCACTAAAATGGATTACGCAATGGCTTCGAGTAAACTTCATGATAAAAATCTTAAATCTCTTCTATCCAGTAAAGACCCAATTTATGTTGTGGAAGAGTTAGTTGACAGGCTGCAGAAGTCCCTGGAAGAGAGTAAAATCATTAAGCCCATCCCTAAGTGTAAACGTAACATCAAACCCTGGGTAACTCCTGGTATTCTGCGCTGCATTAAAAACAGAAACCAAATGCAATTAAGGGCTCGCTCTGAACCGGATAATGAAGTATTGAGGGTTACCTTCAGGAGGTATCGTAACTTCTGCAATAAGATAATAAAACAAACAAAACGTAAATATGACAGCGAACTGATAGCCAAATCTACTAAAAATCCTAAAGCCTTGTGGAGAACCATTAAATCGTTAACTAACTATAAGGTTATTAAAACCCAAAACTTAGATCTACTGAATATAAAAGAGACTCCTTCTGACTCTGTAAATTATGTTAACGACTATTTCAATAACATTGGTAAGACACTAGCGGAAGGTATTCTTGATAACCAGGACCTTGACCCAACTTGCATACCCATTAATACTATGGATTCTATTGGATCATCATTTGTTCTTCTAGATTCTGACCCACAGGAGATAAACGATATCATCCTAGGACTTAAAGTGGATAGTGCCCCTGGTTGGGATAACATTCCAACTGGATTTCTCAGACTGGTCAGGACAGAGGTTGCTCCTGTAATTAGTCACTTGGCAAACCTATGCTTCGCTTCCGGTGTATTTCCTTCCTTACTTAAACAATCCATAGTAACGCCTGTGCTCAAGGGTGGGGAGAGTGATGATGCTAACAATTACAGACCCATATCTGTCTTGCCTTCGATAGCTAAAATAATTGAAAAATTAATTAATAATAGACTAATGACTTACCTAAACAGATTTGACATTCTTTCTCAAACACAATTCGGCTTCCGGCAGGGTAGATCCACGGAAGATGCATCTATAGCGCTCACTTCTCTAATCGCAGATACCATAGATAAATCTAAAAAGTGTCTAGCAGTATTCCTGGATCTAAAGAAGGCATTTGACACCGTCTCCCTCCCCATACTTGTGCGTAAGCTCGAGCGTATTGGAATCAGGGGCTGTGCACTGGATTTGCTGAGTGATTACTTGCACGGGCGAACTCAAAAAGTCAAACTGGGGGATTTTGTCAGTCGTGAGGCTACCTTATCTTACGGTGTCCCGCAGGGAAGCGTCCTCGGTCCTACTCTGTTCCTCATTTATATAAATGAACTTACGGGCCTGAAGCTGGATCTCGGACATGTCTTTTCCTATGCTGACGACACAGCTATTGTTTTCGAGGGTAACACTTGGGAGAACACCTTCAAGTCAGCTAACCAGGGGCTCCGTCGGGTGTCTATGTGGCTCAGAAATAACCTCCTCACGCTTAATGTTGGCAAAACTAATTACCTTTGTTTTTCTAAGTATCTAGATACTCAACCGCTCAATGATCTCACTATAAAAATTCACAGCTGTAACCATTTTACAAGTCCCATAAACTGCAATTGTATGGAGATTGAGCGAGTTTCCTCCACAAGGTATCTGGGACTCATCCTAGATCAAAGGCTTTCATGGCACACGCATGTTGAACACGTCAATGGTAGGATAAGAAAGCTTGTTTGGCTATTTAAAATTCTAAGACATATAACTACTAAAAGACTTCGTAATCAACTATATATTGCATTAGCACAGTCTGTCATGTCTTACTGTATTTGTGTCTGGGGTGGAGCTATAAAGACTAAGTTTATAGAGGTTGAGAGAGGGCAACGCTGTGTACTAAAAGTTATGTATTTCAAGCCATTTAGGTTCCCTACCAGTGAATTATATCTACTGTGTGACCTTTTAACAATGCGTAAGCTATACATTTTGGCTACCGTTTTGAAACGTCATAAAACGTTAACTTACGACCCTTCCCAAGTGACCGGTAGGAGAAGAAAAGCCGTTGCTCCCCTTACTTACTGTAAATCTGTCTTCGCCAAGAGGCAATTTTTAACACAATCTGCCAGCTTATATAATAAAATTAATTTAAAAATCAATATCTACCCTCTGACACGGTATGAATGCAAAAAAACACTGACGGTATGGATAAAAGGATTAAGCTATGACGATACAGAGGCACTCCTATATCACGCAGCTTAGACGTAGGCATTTGCGGAGTGGCAGTCACGCACACACACACACACACACACACACACACACACACACACACACACACACACGCGCGTACACGCACACGTGCACACACACATTATTATTGTTTAATTTTAAGATTTTAGATCAATATAAATTATTTTTGTATTTAGGTGTAGATGTAAAGATGTAAAGAATGTAACCAAAAATTGTGAATACTTACTCACTTTGCTGCACTCTTAATGGCGTGCGGGACCTTCTGTCACAGGTATCTTGAATACCTACTAGGAGGTCTCTAACCGTATTAGTTGTAAAAGTAGTAATTTTAATAAATACATTTTTCATTTCATTTTCATTTCATTTCATTTCAATAAAGTTGGCCGACCCTTTGGACAGCCCTGTCTTGTTCGCTTCTGTTTGCTGTAAATACTGAGTGCATATATCTAACAGATTTAGGTCTATGTAATATCTATTATACGGTGTAGTATGTATTGTAAAAAAATATACAATTAAAATTATCTTGACTTTGATAGCTAACATAACGAAGTAAGTTAAAAAGTTTTTTATTCAATGTCATAAAACACATATTACATTAAAAGCTACAAAAAAATTACCTATATAAAAAAATAACAGGGAGGTATGGGGTCCCTTACATTTTTGAGGGTTAAGAACTTCGGTCTTCACATCTTAACTATATTTACGTTCAGTGGCAGTTTAAAATGCTTCCATCGTCTAAAAAATGGATAGGTACGTATGAAGTCTATCTCATATATTCCAGAGGTCTTCTTTACCAGCCAGTGCACACTATTCCCGTACCAAACGTTCCCAATCCATGCCATACATCAAACGGTTCGAGCTACACATTTCCCCGCTCTAACTGCCTCACACAAAAAGGCAATTCGCTCGAACGGCCGCACTCAATTACCCACCATCACCATCTAGTTCTGGCTGATTAGAAAAAAGAAAAAAGCGGTCGAGTGCGAGTCGGACTCGCTCACCGAGGGTTCCGTACAGTATGTAAATAGATCGTTGATGGAGTTGCGAGGATTTTTCCCGTTTTATCCGATTGATTTTTTCCTCTAAAATATAAAATGAAAATATTTAACACAATGGGAAAAAAAATACGAAAACAAAAATTTTTTATTACCATTCCAGGATTCGAACTCGGGGCCTTGTAGTCCACGCGTGTACCACTGCGCCACCTTGATCTACGCAGTGTCGAAATCAACCATCACTTATAAGCAAAAAAATTTTTTTTTTGATGTAGCAACAAATTACCGATTTTCGGGTTTTTTCTTTTTCTTGTGCTTTAAGACCTTAGGTTCTTGCCAAATTTCATGATTATTGTCTACGGAAAGTACCCTATAGGTTTTGATTCCACTGCGAAATGAATGAAAAATAATGCCCGTACTGTTTGTGTAGAAGCTTTATTTTTTTACAGTTTCAAGAGGCCGCAGACATAAGTATTAGGTGTTAATTTCAACTTGATACTTCCACGGGTTCCCGAGAAAAAGGTCTTGACAGACAGACGGACAGACAGACAGACAGACGGACAACAAAGTGATCCTATACAGGTTACGTTCTTTTTTTAGGTACGAAACCCTAAAACAGGAAAATTCATCTAGTTGGGGAAAGGAATTAATTTAAATTTATGTCCATGGGAGAAGTGGCTAGTGATTTTGAATCAACAGACATTGCATTTTAAGTTATAAATTTGAGCATTCACTTCTACCAGAACTTGGAACTGGATCGATCAACTTTTTCTTGTTTGTTATTCTGTCCCGTTGTCCAAGAGACGGCACTGACAGAGTTTCTTAAAAAAACTGTTATGATATATGCTACTAATGTGCTTAGGAGATTGTCCATTAAATAATTAACTACGACAAAATGTACGCTCTATGAATTATAACCACAGAAAACACGGAGAAACTCACGGTTTTAAAGAGATGTCCAGGGGACGTAACCATGGCAACGCGGTACAGGGAAAAGTTGATCGACCCAACTGCACAACGAATCGAGCCACCCACAGGGTCAAATATTGCTACGAACATTTACGCGATCACTGAGGGAACGATCTAGTAAATACTCGTCGAAATGTAATTATTAACAAAAATTTCGGACGGATGCTTTGCAAAAAGCAAATTCACCGTCGTTTCGCTTGAATACTGACTAGAACGCACGCTAGAATGTTAGCAAGAATGCTCGTTAGAAATGATTGGTCAAGTAAATTAGCACCTTAATTTGTAAGTTTTTCAAAGAAGGTAGGTAATTTATTAAGCCCACGGCCGTCTATTCAGAGACCATAGGTCAAAATCACTAAGAGGCTACCACAGCTTAAGTAGTTCGTACATTCATTTGTTTCTAATTTTAATAACATAGCGATTATTAGGAGCACGAAACATTTGGAGCAAAAGAAATAGCAATGACATAATGTTACACCAATGGCAGCCGATCAAATATCATTAATCAAGATTTGATTTAATCTAGACAACCATTGAAATACTATCAATCTAAGGTCATTCACCAGTCAGTCCACTCGGCGTGATTGTAACCGTACATTTTCATTTAAAGAAGACATTACCATCAATGCAATAGCAGGCCCAAGTCATTCTAGTCATAGAAAATATTGAGTCAATTGGCAATTGTCCCTACACAGAAACAAGCAAACAAATTATTTGTTACTCTGTCTAGAATCTTGACAAGTATGAACCAAAGTCACTTCCCGCCGTCTGTCCGCTTAAATCTTTTAAACTAAGGGATGGATTAAAATGCGGTGTTCACCATCAGTTTGATTAATATTCACGGAAGTTTTATAATTATATAATATGATACATATACTACCGACGCCTTTCGGTTTCCCGTGGCTCCTGATTGCGGGGGTTTTTGGGAATTGGAGCTGAAAAGTGTGAACTGCCTTTGATTAGGGACAGAGGCCTTTTAGGGTTCCGGGGCCAAAATGGCAAAAACGGAACAGTTATACTTTCGCCATGTCTGTCTGTCTGTCTGTCTGTCCGTCCGCGGCTTTGCTCAGGGACTATCAATGCTAGAAAGCTGTAATTTTGCACAGATATATTATGTAAACGTAACGTGGGGGTGATTTTTTTTTCTTCCAACCCTATAGTGTGGGGTATCGTTGGATAGAACTTTTAAACCCACTGGGGGTTTGCTAAGACGATTTTTCGATTCAGTGATTTGTTTGCGAAATATTCAATTTTAAAGTGCAAATTTTTATTAAAATCGAGCGTCCCCCCCCCCTCTAAAATCTAAACCAGTGGGGTGGAAAAATTTGAAAAAATTCAGGATGGTAGTGAGTATGTCAAACTTACAAGGAAAACTATAACGGCTAAGTTTGCTTGAGAATTATTAGTAGGTTAAGAGTAAGTAGCAGCCTAAGGTATAAAATATACCTCATCTTGGAAGATAAAATACGAAATCCTTAGAAAAATATGACTTAATATTTTCGTAATGGCTACGGATCCCTATTTTGGGCGTGTCCGACACGCTCTTGGCCGGTTTTTTTTTAATATTACCCGTGTCAAGCCGGAGCTGGTCACATGTTTGTAGTATTATGAAGGATACTTTTTAAATTATTTTTTGATATTAAAGCAAGGGATTAGGTTAGTTTGTTTCAACATGCCCAGAAAGGCTTCTCGTCGTAATTTTTGATACAAAATGTATTCGCACCTTAGACGCAGTAGGTTCGCTTTAAGCATCGACCAATTTCAACAATGTTCACCGCAATTAAATATCCTGAAACTCATTAAGTTGGTTGTTGTTTAGTCGCAGTTTATATACTATACTACCTAACCTGGTTAGGTTAAGTTACCTGGTTAGGCTGGTATCTAGGGTTATTTTTCAGAGGGGGGCTGGCCTGGATTCTTGTGTGAAGATATCAGTATTATAGATTTTTCAATCGGTAGCCCAACATCCTGGGGTGGGCACTAGACCATATTGTGGTGCCACCCGCCCCCCTCTATATACGCCTATAATCGGTAAATTAGTGTCTTTGTACCTAGCTGATCAAGAAGTTACACCAAACGGCAACCATTAAAAATCAATTATTCAACACGACCAACCGTACAATCACAATATTACATCGTCACATATTTTAATCAATTTCATTTATCGGTCAATACGCCAATACAACGGCGGCCAATCAAATAAACTGTTTCAACACGCGTCTAAAACGGCTTGTTAAACATTTATTTATAACAAACACCATCAATCAAAGACATATCTCTATATCTCGGTGTTGTATAAGTCATTATACAACCCGTCCTTTGACCTATGATTACAATGAGTTAATAAATGAGTATCAATTACAGAAGGCAATACTAGTGTATTATGTCAATGTTTACATTTTTGTGATGGTTGCAATAACGGCCAACACTCGAAATCTGAAATTGAATAACGATTTATGCACTGGTATTACTGTCATCGAGGAAGTAGCTATAGTCTGTCAAAAAAGAGAAGAAATTAAAAAGTGGCGAAATTAAAAAGAGAAGAAATTAAAAAACACTGTAGTGTCATCTCTTTCAAACCCTGTCAAACCAAAAAGGGAGGACACTACAGTGTTGCCACTTTTTAATTTCTTCTCTTTTTTGGCAGACTATACATCGACTATTTTCTAGGTCAAAAAAATCCTTGGTGGCCGTGGGTTCGAACCCGAGGTCGCACTTCTGAGTTTTACTGAATTTATGTGCCGCTCGAAATTTACCTCTAGCTTATGGTAAATGAAAACAAAGTGAGGTAACCTGCACACACCGGCGAAGAAATTTAATGGTATGTAAGTTCCTAATCCGCACTGGGCCCGCGTGAGAACTACGGCACAAGCCCTCTCATTCGGAGATGAGGCCTGTGCCTTCCAGTGGGACGTACGAGTATATAGGCCGAGATGATGTTAGGATGATGTTACTGGTCCTACTAACATCGAGAAAGTAGCCAACTATCGCCTATTTTCTCACTCAAGAAACGAACAATAGATCTCGTATGAGTAAAAGACTTACGCGCAAGGTAAATAAATAAATAAATATCATGTGACACTTGACACCAATTGACCTAGTTCTAAACAAAGCGACGCTTGTACTTTGGATACTGGGCAATGGATAAACATACTTATATAGATAAATACATACATAAATATCTAATTTTTTAAACATCCAAGACCCGAGAGCAAGTATGATCTTATTATTCAAACAAATATCTGCCCCGGCCGGGAATCGAACCCGGGATCTCAAGCTTCGTAGTCAGGTTCTCTAATCACTTGTCGTACAGGGTGGTAAGGCTTGGTGGATTTCAACTAATGTGATTAGCCGATTGTCATTCTGTTCTGTCGCAATGAAATCGTACCCTAAAACTTTCGTCTCACGACCTCTCGCTAACAATCACGCTGATTACGATTTACGATGCGTTTGCGCAGTGTCCAGCGCACGCTGTACTTTATAGTAATGCCAATAAGTTTGACCCTTCGGTCAATTAAGATTTATAATTGTTCTGTTGTTTAAATGAATTATTGGTCATTGACTCATTGTTTTGGCTGTTCGCTTATTGGGCAATTTTGAGCGTAAATCAATAAAATGTTTGCCTTTTAGTAAGCGTGTTAAATAATAATTTATTGAATTAGGCGTTACTTTGCGGAGGTCCATATCAATGAACTAAAAGAATTTCATTGCTCACCCGCGACCTTATGATAGCTAAATTTATGCAAAATATGCTTGTACATGCAGTTCCTCCACCCCCACACTGTAAGCCTTTAGGCGTGCCAGGACAGATTCGTATTAAATCAGTTGAGTTTTAGGCCATAATTTGAGTTAGTACGACTCTGTTGAGGTCAGATTTGCCATCGGTCTGTTTCTGAATAAAACAGATTCGACATACGACTTATGATATGGTAGTCACTTTCTTTTTAAACCAATTTCTGAGTAGGTCAGATTCTTATAAGGTCCCGTGACATGACAGTACTACGTCGGATTGGTAATAAGTTGGATTCGGACTTATGTAGTTTCTTATCTCATCCGATTAGCAATGATTCGATTAAGAAATTGAACAGATTCTTTTAATGATGAATTCTGGAAATAACGTTTTCTTATTAGGTCAGATTCTATGTATATTTTATTCCGAAAAGGCCAGGTACAATTAGCAAATAAAAAATACTACGAACTATGATATTTTATATTCTCGTTATAAATTTAAACAGATATCTGAGATACTGGCCACTTTAAGATTAAACATGATAAAATAATGAATGGGTAGTTCTTATTGATAATGACACATTAATGTCTGTACTGTAAGTCATATAAATTCTGCTGTAAGTTCAAGAGAAATACCATATACGGGACCACGGCAACTGTAACGTTACCGAAACGTCGAGGTAAATATTACTTGTGTAAAAATAGCGTGATAAGTCCCGTATATGGTATATAGACTATGAGTGAGAATCACGAAAGTTTAAAACGTTATAGTTCAAGAGAAGTTTTTATAATGGAACATAAAGACATTAAAATAGTTAAAACTGCTAAAGATCGGCCCTGCATACTATTAAACGGATATAAATATTGCTTCAATGTCAAAAACAAAAAAACAGACACATTAAACTTTAGATGCAATAACAGAGATTCGTGTAGGGATTTATTTGGCGATGACAAAAATGGGCCTGAGTTTGGCGGTACGAGTTCCGAGAGTGAATCTTCCAGTGATTGTTCAAGTGATTCTGAAATATTCTGAATGATCATTATCGGATGGCATTTAATTTATAAGTTATAGGTATCTAACGCGTTCGACGTAAAGGGCGAACTTTAAGAGGACTTATTTATTAAGAGTCCGCAGCAAGTAGCGCTCAACTCCGCGTTGAGATCACGCGCTAACGCTTTAAAATGTTGTTGTTTCACCTAGAGTAAGACAGGGCGCTAGAAAGAAAGCAAGAGCGCGCTAGCGGGAAGGCGGAGCTAGAGACATGTCACAGTAACAATATTGCAGTAAAATATCTTCATACAATGGTGAAATTATTGCAGTATCTAAGTAGAATATAACAGTAGAACATCTCCAGACCAAGATTATAATATATACAGCGCGGGAGGGCAGCTACCGGCTAGGATATTATTTGGCGTTCCAAAAACGTAAATGTACATTACACTACACATTACGCTGTAAAACTTTTTTACTGCCCATGGTGAGTACACAATTTTACGTCTTCACCTTGCCAGAAAGTGGGTTTTACCATACGCATAGCGGGCGGTAAAACTCACATTATGGCCAGGTGTGGCGTAATAGTACATTATGTCTTAAGGGCGGTTAATAAGAAATTACGAACGAGAGTATTAGAAGCTCAAAGTCAAAGACTGAGGACTAGGTCGATGTTCATAATTATAGTACCGCCCGTGCGACTTACAATGTTTTCATCACATTTGCGAGTAAAATTGTATATGTGTAAAAGAAAAATATTATTGTTACAAAAATTGCCGATACCGCTGGTGCAGTTCTTGGCAGCGCCAGCTACCAGCCGCCCTCCGCCTCCCGCAGCATGTGCCTGACATGCGTGCACGAGGTCCTCCTGCTAGTCGTGCAGAACCTGCGCGCGCAGCAGTATTAGTACGCGCAACAACTCATAACGCCAAAAAAAGGCCCTTAGGTTTTATTAAGGACTGCAACCAAGTTAGCCTGCAGCTTACGACACTGTTTACGAGCAAGTGTGATGAAATAGTATATTGTACAACAAAAGCATAAAACGAGCAATTTTACCCGAGACGTTCATATAGCCACCCGAGCCACGGCGAGGGTGGATAGAAACGTCGAGGGGAAAATGGGCTCAATGCTAGAGTTTTACACTCTGCTTTTCACTTCGCTTGCGAAGAAATGAAATAGCAATAGTAAAAATAAATGTTCACTTATTTTGTACCTTTTATTTTTCATGCTTTACTATATTAGTTTTATTGATTTATTTTCATCGATTTGATTGATTTTTAGGTGTAAAAAAATAAAAAAATATGTAGAAACTCTTTTGTTTGTGGTTTCACACCTTGATTGCCTTGACCTTAGACGAAGATTCTACTTTATGCACTAGAGCATAAAAAGTTATTGTATGTTGCCTAGATGCAGCATGAACACGCACTTTACGAGCATGAGAAGTGAAATAGTCGATTGTACAACAAGAGCATAAAACGAGCCATTTTACGACGTTTACGATTTTAAGACGTTCGTTCCGGTACGGCGAGGGTGGATAGACACGTCGAGGGAAAAATGGGTTTAATGCTCGAGTTTTACACTGCTTTTTACTTCGATTAATTCGAGGAAATAGCAACAGTGGAAACAATGGTTCACTTACTATGTTTCTTTTATTTTTCATGAATTACTATATACATAATTCTATTTTTTTATTTTATTGATTTATTTTGATTGATTTGGTTAATTTTTAGTTTTATATAAATAAATAAAAAAGTTAAAAACTTTCTGTTTGTGGCTGGTTGACACCTGATTAGCTTGGTCTTAGACAAAGATTTTATTTTATGCACTAGAGCATAAAAAGTCATTTTATGTCGCTTAATCTCAGCATAAAAACGAACTTTACGAGCATGAGAAGTGAAAAGTATAATATCTATAGACTACAACATCAACTTGATTGGACACATTGAAGATTGGGTGTATTGAATAAAATAAAAAAAGTCATACAATATTGTTTTATTTTTTAATACATACAAGTATGAAAATTCGCTTATTTTTAAGAACTCTCTCGTATCGGTAACTTTCTAGGTAGACGCGGATCTATAATTTCAGGTAGTATGCATTCCATGTAAAATTTTCTCAATTTATTTAATATGCTCTCCCAGAATCCTGTATCCTTTTCGATTTTTTCGAATAATATGCCTTTTGGAGTCCACACCACGAAGATACAGTATCTTTTTTTTGTAATATTTAACTGACCTTGTACTTGATAAAAGTAGTTGTGATTTTGCTTCAGTTTTATTTTCTGAGGATCACTTTCGTCCAACACACAGAAAGTAATTTTTTTCTTTAAAATAGCTTCTGTTGGCGTCATATTTGCCGCCGAAGCTGGGCATTTGATCTCCACAATTGTTTCTTCGTCTATGACTCCGTCGGGACTCGCGCCTAAATACTGGTGTTCCTCGAGGATGTATAACCCACAAGGTGATACTTGCACTCCTAGTGCAGCTTCAGTCTCTTTTAAAGCGATGGGCTCATTCTCATTGCCGTATCTAGTAGCATCGCTACCTTTAAAATTGCTATATAAGAGTGTTTTTATAATATTTTTACACGACGTGGCAGCTCTTCTCTTACATATTTGACCAAACACTGACGCAGTAAGGCGTATTTTTCGTTGTTTGATCCATTCAGGGTTCGTTGCCTGCCCAACGGTATCTTTTTGGATATTTTCAAGTTCTATTTTACTTTTTGAAAAGTCTGCTAAGAGTGCTTGTTTTCTTTTTTCGTAGTGCTCAACTTCCATATCTGGTTCTTTTTCGATATCACCGTAATGTTCATCGGGTCCTGCGATACGTTTTCTTCGTTTTGATTTTTTGTCTTGGCTTGATTTTCTTTTCGCCTTTTCTGCCTGCCTCTTCTCATACTTCTGCGTGTAAGTCCCCAGTTCTTCATTTTTTGTTAATACTTTACTCATGGTTGCTACAAGACTCCCGGTGTTTCTTTTTGTAGCAGCTGCGTAGCAACGGGACTCATAAGATCCACGAAGGGAGTAATTTATTCGTTTGCCTCCTATAAATTTTGCGATTAGTGCATTAAACTGCTCAACAATATTGTTTGTTTGCCCCATAAGGAGACTTTCGGCATTGTTTAAAATAGGACTTATAGCGGTGTATATGTCATACCACAAGCCACAATCTTTCATTTGGCCTATGAAGTTTTCTTCGCCTGGTTTCGGGCCATTACAAAAATATGTTTTGCAGTTGGCATGCTCACCAAAAACGTGGCAAGGCCCGTTTCGTAGGTCTTTTTTTAATTCATTTACTTTCTCAGTAAAAGTTTTCCCTTCCATTTTCGAAGAAAAGTCTATTGCTCCTTTAATTGCCTTTCGTAGTCGCAATATGTTATCATTTAGGCATTTCCTCATGATAATAGGGACAGGTCCTTGTTTATTTTCAGTTTTTTTTGTCAAATTTCTCAATTTAGTGCAATAATTTCGTAATAAATGATTACTGCATTCTATTTTGTGTATAGCAGTGGAGTGGCCATATGGCAATGCTTCGTTTAAAGCACTCATGACACTGCTATCGCCATCACCAATAAGTTTGGTGTATTTCAAGCCATGCATATTTATGCTGCATTTAAAACCTTCTACTACACCGTCGGCTTCCATTGCTGTGGAGCTACCAGACCAGTTTTTAAAACATTTATGTTTCTTGACCTCAATCTTTTTATTACTTGCAACAGCGCATACAGAGCAATAAGAATTCCGTATTCCTAAAAAGAGAACCTTTTTAGTTTCATACCCAATAATGCACGCTACCCCGGATAATGAATTATAATTGCTGGTACGATATGATCTTTTTCCCCACGATGCGTCCGCTACTACTGTGATGTAGGGAACGCCATCAGCGTCTACGTTTCCTTTTTCAATTGCCATTTGTTTTTCTTCGAGTCCTGCCTCAAACATGCTCTTCAAAGAGATATCTTTTAAAACATCCCCAAGCAACAAATTCTCTTTCCCAAATGTTTTCTCCGCTATACATGGCATATCTAAATGAGCGCAAAGCTCATCTAATTGGGAAAAGCCACTACCCGAACATACGACTGCTTGAACAACATTTTTATTAATTTTAGACTCTAGTTTTTCATTATTAAATGCTTCTTTTTTGCCACACATTTTGCATTTGAAAAGAAAAGTTGACTGGAATCCGATTCTCGACTCCTTCACAAAATCCATATCTTTAAAGCTGCAATTAAATGGACTATGATCCACAGCCTTCATTTGTTCAAATAAATATTGAACATTGAAAATTCGTCGACCTGTCATTTTACGTACGACTTCCTCATTGCTATCATGATCAAGTTCAATTTGTAATGATGGTGTCGAGGACGGAGTACTCGGACTCAAATTTCTGAAAGGAAAAAAAAAGTTACGTTATATTTATACCATGCAAGGTTAAATCAGAGTATACGGTGAAATAAAAATATTTGATACTGCATTATGAGGCGTACACTACTACAGAAAACTTCTAACGCCGGTGACGCTATGCAAAAAATACGTTTCGATTTTCGGTGCCATATTGTGCGCGCGACTACATTTTTAATACAAGCTTTTTGCTGACTGTACTTGCATTTTCATCCAAACTACTTTTCCGTACCAAATGTGGAAGAAGTGGGTCAAATTCAACTCGCAAGATTTTACCTGCACATACATTCATAGGTACATACATTGCAACTATTGCAAGGTAAAAGCTTGTAAAAATAATAATAAAAACACCAACCTGCTAAAATTTTGAAATTGAGGCGGAGGATCGGTATTGTTATCACTATCAGACTGCTCACTGGCATGCTCTCCGGTGCCAAGCGTACTGCACATGTAAAAAATACATACATAGTGAAATGACGTCAGTCGCCATTAGTCAAAGTAATAACAGAGACTACCAGAGGTAATACTTCGTTCGTAATACCTTACTTATCGCCCTTAATGAACAATGGGATATTATAGTGCTATGACCTGTATAAGTGAAATAACAGAAGTGCGGTGTACATCGATCAAGATAATAAACTGAAATCATCTTTAATAGCCGTGTCAATATAGGTACGAGTAGGTACTAGTCTCAGTGCAGTTGCAGTCAAGAGCGAAAATAAAACTACAAGTGAAAAACGTAAGTAGCTGTGAAATAAGTTTTTGGTAAAAAAAAAAATCTGTTCAAGCTTTTTTTTTTGCTGACTGTACTTTTTGTCGACTTTACTAGCATTGTTACCTATTAAACTACATCATACGAAATTTCAAGTCGATGCCATTAACCGTTGAAGAATTCCGTCCTGCGGAGACGATCCTGGCCGGACTACCAGGATGTCAGCTACCAGATTATTGTATTGTCACGCAATTCACATAAGTATACCAAATTTCAAGTCAATTCGACCACTGAAACTGAGTCAAATTCAACTCGCAGGATTTGAGCCTCACATACATACATACGAGTACATAGGTACATACATTGCAAGTTAAATAAAAGATTGTAAACTAGTAAAAATAATAATAAAAACACTAACCTGCTTAAATTTAGAGGTTGAGGTGGAGGATCGGTATTGTTATCACTATCAGACTGCTCACTGGCATGCTCTCCGGTGCCAAGCGTACTGCACATGTGAAAAATACATACATGGTGAAATGACGTCAGTCGCCATTAGTCAAAGTAATAACAGAGACTACCAGAGGTAATACTTCGTTCGTAATACCTTACTTACCGCCCTAATACACAATGTGCTATTACAGTGCTATGACCTGTATAAGTGAAATAACAAGTTTGTGTGGTGTACCTACGTCGTACAAAAATAATAAATAAAGGTACGAGTACGAAAATTCATTTTTAATACAAGCTTTTTTGCTGACTGTACTTTTTGTCGACTTTACTAGCATTGTTACCCAAACTACATTTATTTTGTACCTATACCAAAAACAAGTCGATAACATTGTAACAGTTGAAGAGTTCCGTCCTTCGGAGACGATTCTGGCCGGACTACCAGGATGTCAGCTACCAGATTATTGTATTGTCACGCAATTTACATAATTATGCAAAATTTCAAGTCAATCCGACTGCTAGAAGTTGGTCGAATGCAAGATTTGATTACAGACAAATATCGGGACAGGTGAAACTAAATAAAAGCTTGTAATAGAGGACAAGGAAGAAAAATCTTACGCTACTGTCCTAGTTATAACTTACCTATTAGGATTAATGTTTTCTTTTTTATGACGAGCCGGTCCTTTTTTTTTCCTACGAGCCGATAACCATAATCTTGTCTTCGATGATCTTTTCACTTCTGGAAACAAGAACATTAATAATTATTTTTTATGGGAGCGCCATAGTTCGCATAGGTACTCTTTTCTCTTTTCTAGTAAAACCATAATTATTTTTTGTCCAAATCATCGTTTGTCAGTATGCGAGCCGATATATGGACCCATTTTTTATAAGTACTTGGTAATATTGACTAAAATGCATCTAGGTAGGTACTTACCCTGTTTATCCATTTTTGTAACATAAAAATGCAAAGTCCATATAAGAAAGCCAAGGTCGTCGAACAGTATGTGCACACACACCACCAGTATCACCAAGAAATATCAAATCCGTTATCAGTCCAAGTCGTAAGTAGTTAGATCGCGTTTATGATACGAAGAGAATTCACCAAAATAATATTACGTAACTCTCGCGCACAGCTGACGAGTCACTACTAACGAGCGACGCACGCACACGCAGGGCCAGCGTAAACCAAGGACAAAGGGCGGCGCGTACCGCCCTCCCCCGTACCGTTCCCCCGCGCTAGAGTGATTCGCTGCAGATTCGCATAAAAAATGTATAGTTTTTTTACTGATTTTCGTAGTTTCGTTCTCATTTGAAAACCACAAAATCATTTCGGAAAAATGCTTTTTCTTATGAAACTACATAGTTTAGTCGATGCCGGAAATAGGTTTTGACTTCAATCTGAACTATATTTTGGCCGTAGTATTTAACCGAACTGCACAGGGTTTTTGGCTCTTAAAATGCAAAACTTGTACTCGTTCTATTTTCTTTGTAATACCATTTCAAGAGTCATAAACTAATTTCAGGCCTAGATATGCCTTATCTCATTGTATTTACAAAAAATCATGATGATGCTACTTGTTATTTTAAAATAAGGACGTAACTACGATTTGTATGGAGAATCAAGCTTGCTGCGGACTCTTAAGTTAAACAAGTTTGTGTTTCTAAACTACTGAAACCAAGTGGTATGTAAATTGTTTTTTAATTAGATACCTACCGGTACAATATTTGAAAAAATATATTTATTAATTAATATAACTAATATATTATTTGCCCTTTGACTGTACATTCGCCTGATGTACCCAGAAATTGACTGACATATTATCTGACCTTCTCATAATAAATACTAAACAGAATCCAATCAACATCGAATCCGTCGTACTCGGAATTACACATATTAAGAGTCCGCAGCAAGTAGCGCTCAACTCCGCGTTGAGATCACGCGCTAACGCTTTAAAATGTTGTTGTTTCACCTAGAGTAAGACAGGGCGCTAGAAAGAAAGCAAGAGCGCGCTAGCGGGAAGGCGGAGCTAGAGACATGTCACAGTAACAATATTGCAGTAAAATATCTTCATACAATGGTGAAATTATTGCAGTATCTAAGTAGAATATAACAGTAGAACATCTCCAGACCAAGATTATAATATATACAGCGCGGGAGGGCAGCTACCGGCTAGGATATTATTTGGCGTTCCAAAAACGTAAATGTACATTACACTACACATTACGCTGTAAAACTTTTTTACTGCCCATGGTGAGTACACAATTTTACGTCTTCACCTTGCCAGAAAGTGGGTTTTACCATACGCATAGCGGGCGGTAAAACTCACATTATGGCCAGGTGTGGCGTAATAGTACATTATGTCTTAAGGGCGGTTAATAAGAAATTACGAACGAGAGTATTAGAAGCTCAAAGTCAAAGACTGAGGACTAGGTCGATGTTCATAATTATAGTACCGCCCGTGCGACTTACAATGTTTTCATCACATTTGCGAGTAAAATTGTATATGTGTAAAAGAAAAATATTATTGTTACAAAAATTGCCGATACCGCTGGTGCAGTTCTTGGCAGCGCCAGCTACCAGCCGCCCTCCGCCTCCCGCAGCATGTGCCTGACATGCGTGCACGAGGTCCTCCTGCTAGTCGTGCAGAACCTGCGCGCGCAGCAGTATTAGTACGCGCAACAACTCATAACGCCAAAAAAGGCCCTTAGGTTTTATTAAGGACTGCAACCAAGTTAGCCTGCAGCTTACGACACTGTTTACGAGCAAGTGTGATGAAATAGTATATTGTACAACAAAAGCATAAAACGAGCAATTTTACCCGAGACGTTCATATAGCCACCCGAGCCACGGCGAGGGTGGATAGAAACGTCGAGGGGAAAATGGGCTCAATGCTAGAGTTTTACACTCTGCTTTTCACTTCGCTTGCGAAGAAATGAAATAGCAATAGTAAAAATAAATGTTCACTTATTTTGTACCTTTTATTTTTCATGCTTTACTATATTAGTTTTATTGATTTATTTTCATCGATTTGATTGATTTTTAGGTGTAAAAAAATAAAAAAATATGTAGAAACTCTTTTGTTTGTGGTTTCACACCTTGATTGCCTTGACCTTAGACGAAGATTCTACTTTATGCACTAGAGCATAAAAAGTTATTGTATGTTGCCTAGATGCAGCATGAACACGCACTTTACGAGCATGAGAAGTGAAATAGTCGATTGTACAACAAGAGCATAAAACGAGCCATTTTACGACGTTTACGATTTTAAGACGTTCGTTCCGGTACGGCGAGGGTGGATAGACACGTCGAGGGAAAAATGGGTTTAATGCTCGAGTTTTACACTGCTTTTTACTTCGATTAATTCGAGGAAATAGCAACAGTGGAAACAATGGTTCACTTACTATGTTTCTTTTATTTTTCATGAATTACTATATACATAATTCTATTTTTTTATTTTATTGATTTATTTTGATTGATTTGGTTAATTTTTAGTTTTATATAAATAAATAAAAAAGTTAAAAACTTTCTGTTTGTGGCTGGTTGACACCTGATTAGCTTGGTCTTAGACAAAGATTTTATTTTATGCACTAGAGCATAAAAAGTCATTTTATGTCGCTTAATCTCAGCATAAAAACGAACTTTACGAGCATGAGAAGTGAAAAGTATAATATCTATAGACTACAACATCAACTTGATTGGACACATTGAAGATTGGGTGTATTGAATAAAATAAAAAAGTCATACAATATTGTGTTTTATTTTTTAATACATACAAGTATGAAAATTCGCTTATTTTTAAGAACTCTCTCGTATCGGTAACTTTCTAGGTAGACGCGGATCTATAATTTCAGGTAGTATGCATTCCATGTAAAATTTTCTCAATTTATTTAATATGCTCTCCCAGAATCCTGTATCCTTTTCGATTTTTTCGAATAATATGCCTTTTGGAGTCCACACCACGAAGATACAGTATCTTTTTTTTGTAATATTTAACTGACCTTGTACTTGATAAAAGTAGTTGTGATTTTGCTTCAGTTTTATTTTCTGAGGATCACTTTCGTCCAACACACAGAAAGTAATTTTTTTCTTTAAAATAGCTTCTGTTGGCGTCATATTTGCCGCCGAAGCTGGGCATTTGATCTCCACAATTGTTTCTTCGTCTATGACTCCGTCGGGACTCGCGCCTAAATACTGGTGTTCCTCGAGGATGTATAACCCACAAGGTGATACTTGCACTCCTAGTGCAGCTTCAGTCTCTTTTAAAGCGATGGGCTCATTCTCATTGCCGTATCTAGTAGCATCGCTACCTTTAAAATTGCTATATAAGAGTGTTTTTATAATATTTTTACACGACGTGGCAGCTCTTCTCTTACATATTTGACCAAACACTGACGCAGTAAGGCGTATTTTTCGTTGTTTGATCCATTCAGGGTTCGTTGCCTGCCCAACGGTATCTTTTTGGATATTTTCAAGTTCTATTTTACTTTTTGAAAAGTCTGCTAAGAGTGCTTGTTTTCTTTTTTCGTAGTGCTCAACTTCCATATCTGGTTCTTTTTCGATATCACCGTAATGTTCATCGGGTCCTGCGATACGTTTTCTTCGTTTTGATTTTTTGTCTTGGCTTGATTTTCTTTCGCCTTTCTGCCTGCCTCTTCTCATACTTCTGCGTGTAAGTCCCCAGTTCTTCATTTTTTGTTAATACTTTACTCATGGTTGCTACAAGACTCCCGGTGTTTCTTTTTGTAGCAGCTGCGTAGCAACGGGACTCATAAGATCACGAAGGGAGTAATTTATTCGTTTGCCTCCTATAAATTTTGCGATTAGTGCATTAAACTGCTCAACAATATTGTTTGTTTGCCCCATAAGGAGACTTTCGGCATTGTTTAAAATAGGACTTATAGCGGTGTATATGTCATACCACAAGCCACAATCTTTCATTTGGCCTATGAAGTTTTCTTCGCCTGGTTTCGGGCCATTACAAAAATATGTTTTGCAGTTGGCATGCTCACCAAAACGTGGCAAGGCCCGTTTCGTAGGTCTTTTTTTAATTCATTTACTTTCTCAGTAAAAGTTTTCCCTTCCATTTTCGAAGAAAAGTCTATTGCTCCTTTAATTGCCTTTCGTAGTCGCAATATGTTATCATTTAGGCATTTCCTCATGATAATAGGGACAGGTCCTTGTTTATTTTCAGTTTTTTTTGTCAAATTTCTCAATTTAGTGCAATAATTTCGTAATAAATGATTACTGCATTCTATTTTGTGTATAGCAGTGGAGTGGCCATATGGCAATGCTTCGTTTAAAGCACTCATGACACTGCTATCGCCATCACCAATAAGTTTGGTGTATTTCAAGCCATGCATATTTATGCTGCATTTAAAACCTTCTACTACACCGTCGGCTTCCATTGCTTGTGAGCTACCAGACCAGTTTTTAAAACATTTATGTTTCTTGACCTCAATCTTTTTATTACTTGCAACAGCGCATACAGAGCAATAAGAATTCCGTATTCCTAAAAGAGAACCTTTTTAGTTTCATACCCAATAATGCACGCTACCCGGATAATGAATTATAATTGCTGGTACGATATGATCTTTTTCCCCACGATGCGTCCGCTACTACTGTGATGTAGGGAACGCCATCAGCGTCTACGTTTCCTTTTTCAATTGCCATTTGTTTTTCTTCGAGTCCTGCCTCAAACATGCTCTTCAAAGAGATATCTTTTAAAACATCCCCAAGCAACAAATTCTCTTTCCCAAATGTTTTCTCCGCTATACATGGCATATCTAAATGAGCGCAAAGCTCATCTAATTGGGAAAAGCCACTACCCGAACATACGACTGCTTGAACAACATTTTTATTAATTTTAGACTCTAGTTTTTCATTATTAAATGCTTCTTTTTTGCCACACATTTTGCATTTGAAAAGAAAAGTTGACTGGAATCCGATTCTCGACTCCTTCACAAAATCCATATCTTTAAAGCTGCAATTAAATGGACTATGATCCACAGCCTTCATTTGTTCAAATAAATATTGAACATTGAAAATTCGTCGACCTGTCATTTTACGTACGACTTCCTCATTGCTATCATGATCAAGTTCAATTTGTAATGATGGTGTCGAGGACGGAGTACTCGGACTCAAATTTCTGAAAGGAAAAAAAAGTTACGTTATATTTATACCATGCAAGGTTAAATCAGAGTATACGGTGAAATAAAAATATTTGATACTGCATTATGAGGCGTACACTACTACAGAAAACTTCTAACGCCGGTGACGCTATGCAAAAAATACGTTTCGATTTTCGGTGCCATATTGTGCGCGCGACTACATTTTTAATACAAGCTTTTGCTGACTGTACTTGCATTTTCATCCAAACTACTTTTCCGTACCAAATGTGGAAGAAGTGGGTCAAATTCAACTCGCAAGATTTTACCTGCACATACATTCATAGGTACATACATTGCAACTATTGCAAGGTAAAAGCTTGTAAAAATAATAATAAAAACACCAACCTGCTAAAATTTTGAAATTGAGGCGGAGGATCGGTATTGTTATCACTATCAGACTGCTCACTGGCATGCTCTCCGGTGCCAAGCGTACTGCACATGTAAAAAATACATACATAGTGAAATGACGTCAGTCGCCATTAGTCAAAGTAATAACAGAGACTACCAGAGGTAATACTTCGTTCGTAATACCTTACTTATCGCCCTTAATGAACAATGGGATATTATAGTGCTATGACCTGTATAAGTGAAATAACAGAAGTGCGGTGTACATCGATCAAGATAATAAACTGAAATCATCTTTAATAGCCGTGTCAATATAGGTACGAGTAGGTACTAGTCTCAGTGCAGTTGCAGTCAAGAGCGAAAATAAAACTACAAGTGAAAAACGTAAGTAGCTGTGAAATAAGTTTTTGGTAAAAAAAAAAATCTGTTCAAGCTTTTTTTTTGCTGACTGTACTTTTTGTCGACTTTACTAGCATTGTTACCTATTAAACTACATCATACGAAATTTCAAGTCGATGCCATTAACCGTTGAAGAATTCCGTCCTGCGGAGACGATCCTGGCCGGACTACCAGGATGTCAGCTACCAGATTATTGTATTGTCACGCAATTCACATAAGTATACCAAATTTCAAGTCAATTCGACCACTGAAACTGAGTCAAATTCAACTCGCAGGATTTGAGCCTCACATACATACATACGAGTACATAGGTACATACATTGCAAGTTAAATAAAAGATTGTAAACTAGTAAAAATAATAATAAAAACACTAACCTGCTTAAATTTAGAGGTTGAGGTGGAGGATCGGTATTGTTATCACTATCAGACTGCTCACTGGCATGCTCTCCGGTGCCAAGCGTACTGCACATGTGAAAAATACATACATGGTGAAATGACGTCAGTCGCCATTAGTCAAAGTAATAACAGAGACTACCAGAGGTAATACTTCGTTCGTAATACCTTACTTACCGCCCTAATACACAATGTGCTATTACAGTGCTATGACCTGTATAAGTGAAATAACAAGTTTGTGTGGTGTACCTACGTCGTACAAAAATAATAAATAAAGGTACGAGTACGAAAATTCATTTTTAATACAAGCTTTTTTGCTGACTGTACTTTTTGTCGACTTTACTAGCATTGTTACCCAAACTACATTTATTTTGTACCTATACCAAAAACAAGTCGATAACATTGTAACAGTTGAAGAGTTCCGTCCTTCGGAGACGATTCTGGCCGGACTACCAGGATGTCAGCTACCAGATTATTGTATTGTCACGCAATTTACATAATTATGCAAAATTTCAAGTCAATCCGACTGCTAGAAGTTGGTCGAATGCAAGATTTGATTACAGACAAATATCGGGACAGGTGAAACTAAATAAAAGCTTGTAATAGAGGACAAGGAAGAAAAATCTTACGCTACTGTCCTAGTTATAACTTACCTATTAGGATTAATGTTTTCTTTTTATGACGAGCCGGTCCTTTTTTTTTCCTACGAGCCGATAACCATAATCTTGTCTTCGATGATCTTTTCACTTCTGGAAACAAGAACATTAATAATTATTTTTTATGGGAGCGCCATAGTTCGCATAGGTACTCTTTTCTCTTTTCTAGTAAAACCATAATTATTTTTTGTCCAAATCATCGTTTGTCAGTATGCGAGCCGATATATGGACCCATTTTTTATAAGTACTTGGTAATATTGACTAAAATGCATCTAGGTAGGTACTTACCCTGTTTATCCATTTTTGTAACATAAAAATGCAAAGTCCATATAAGAAAGCCAAGGTCGTCGAACAGTATGTGCACACACACCACCAGTATCACCAAGAAATATCAAATCCGTTATCAGTCCAAGTCGTAAGTAGTTAGATCGCGTTTATGATACGAAGAGAATTCACCAAAATAATATTACGTAACTCTCGCGCACAGCTGACGAGTCACTACTAACGAGCGACGCACGCACACGCAGGGCCAGCGTAAACCAAGGACAAAGGGCGGCGCGTACCGCCCTCCCCCGTACCGTTCCCCCGCGCTAGAGTGATTCGCTGCAGATTCGCATAAAAAATGTATAGTTTTTTTACTGATTTTCGTAGTTTCGTTCTCATTTGAAAACCACAAAATCATTTCGGAAAAATGCTTTTTCTTATGAAACTACATAGTTTAGTCGATGCCGGAAATAGGTTTTGACTTCAATCTGAACTATATTTTGGCCGTAGTATTTAACCGAACTGCACAGGGTTTTTGGCTCTTAAAATGCAAAACTTGTACTCGTTCTATTTTCTTTGTAATACCATTTCAAGAGTCATAAACTAATTTCAGGCCTAGATATGCCTTATCTCATTGTATTTACAAAAAATCATGATGATGCTACTTGTTATTTTAAAATAAGGACGTAACTACGATTTGTATGGAGAATCAAGCTTGCTGCGGACTCTTAAGATT
>NC_133483.1:18631610-18632855 GCF_025370935.1 Choristoneura fumiferana
TCACTCACTCACTCACAAAACTTTCGCATGTACCTATAATTTGATTTAAATAAATAATAATAAATAAATAAATATCACGGACAATTCACACCAATTGACCTAGTCCCAAAGTAAGCTTAGCAAAGCTTGTGTTATGGGTACTAAGCAACGGATAAATATAATTATATAGATAGATACATACTTAAATACATAGTAAACACCCAAGACCCGAGAACAAACATTCGTATTTTCATACAAATATCTGCCCCGACACGGGAATCGAACCCGGGACCTCAAGCTTCGTAGTCAGGTTCTCTAACCACTAGGCCATCTGGTCGTCAAACTTTTTAATTTGAATTTGAATTTTGAATTTAGTAGGATACTATTTTTATTTTTTAGGTTACAGGTTCAGAGTTTAGTTAACCTAACTCTAAACATTTTAAGAGATGCCTACCAATCATGGCAAAGGTCGAATAGAAATTATCGTGTTCTCTTACCGCTGCCAACAACACTGCCAATAGCGGAACCCTTCTCAAGCGCTCAGCATTCCTCTGTCACGGTCGATTCTAATACAATTCCATAAGAAATATTCCTTCTTTGCTTCCAAATTAGGTACCGTAAACTGCTGCTTCAACTTTGCCCTCTGGCCCCAACATTGCCCGATTTAGAGTCGATAACTTAGCACTCTTTAGGTTTTTAAACTTTTATCTACACGGGAATTATTATTACCCAGTGTCACTCGCGTCATCAAGACAAATCCAATAACGTATCATTTATCAAAATCAGTTTAACCGTTCAGTAGTTACGAGAGGACATAGAAATATACATACGCGTTAAACACATAACCTTCTTCTTCACAGTCGGGTAAAGGCCCTCAACTCAGCATGTGTTGTTTGTGGAGCCCAAATAATGCATAATGATTACTTTCCCTGACAAGCTAAAATATTGTTGTTTCATCATCATGTCAGCCGAAAGACGTCCACTGCTGGATATAGGCCTCCCCCAAAGCTCTCCACTCAGACCGATCTTGTGCTTTCCGCATCCACCGCGATCCCGCGATCTTACCCAGGCCGTCGCTCCATCTTGTTGGAGGCCTACCGACAGCTCGTCTCCCGGTCCGCGGACGCCATTCGAGAACCTTCAGACCCATCGGCCATCAGTCCTGCGAGCAATGTACCTACCACTGCCACTTCATTGTTGTTTAATAAAAACTTAAATGTTCCTTATGAGACAAACCTAAAACTGACGATCTGACCGATAAAGATC